>NC_083241.1:7146062-7208489 GCF_032191835.1 Heteronotia binoei | reverse complement strand
TAAGATCAATAAAGTAATTATGGGTATAAGCTTTCCTGTGTTCACAACATACTGAGGCTGGCATAGAAATACATTATCCTACTTGGACAAAATGGTGAATCGTGAATTTGGGGAAGAGCAGAGAAGACATCTGCGAAAGAGCACTTGCCGTCTTTGAAAAAGAAGCGGGCTATTCCGTCTGAAAATAAAACAGTATCCCTCCCCCATTGGAAAGAGATGACTGATGTTATATAAAAAGTATAGATTCAAGAGATTAGTGGTGTTGGTCTAAAGCAGTAGAACAAAGTTTGACTCCAGTGGCGCCTTCATAACCAACCAAGTTTAATTCTGGGTATCAGGGCTTTTTTTTTTTTAGCAGGAATGCACAAGAACGCCATTTCGGCTGGCTTGGCATCAGAGGGTGTGGCCTCATATGCAAATGAATTCCTGTTGGGCTTGGTGAGAGCCAGTCTGGTGTAGTGGTTAAGTGTGTGGACTCTTATCTGGGAGAACCGGGTTTGATTCCCCCCTCCTCCACTTGCAGCAGCTGGAATGGCCTGGGTCAGCCAGAGCTCTCTTATCTGGGAGAACCGGTTTTGATTCCCCACTCCTCCACTTGCAGCAGCTGGAATGGCCTTGGGTCAGCCAGAGCTCTCTTATCTGGGAGAACCGGGTTGGATTCCCCACTCCTCCACTTGCAGCTGCTGGAATGGCCTTGGGTCAGCCAGAGCTCTCTTATCTGGGAGAACCGGTTTTGATTCCCCACTCCTCCACTTGCAGCAGCTGGAATGGCCTTGGGTCAGCCAGAGCTCTCTTATCTGGGAGAACCGGGTTTGATTCCCCCCTCCTCCACTTGCAGCAGCTGGAATGGCCTGGGTCAGCCAGAGCTCTCTTATCTGGGAGAACCGGTTTTGATTCCCCACTCCTCCACTTGCAGCAGCTGGAATGGCCTTGGGTCAGCCAGAGCTCTCTTATCTGGGAGAACCGGGTTTGATTCCTCACTCCTCCACTTGCAGCAGCTGGAATGGCCTTGGGTCAGCCAGAGCGCTCTTATCTGGGAGAACCGGGTTTGATTCCTCACTCCTCCAATTGCAGCAGCTGGAATGGCCTTGGGTCAGCCATAGCTATCATAGGAGTTGTCCTTGAAAAGGCAGTTTTTGTCAGAGCTCTCTCAGCCCCACCCACCTCGCAGGATGTCTGTTGTGGGGGGAGAAAATGTATGAGATTGTAAGCTGCTCTGAGTCTCTGATTCTGAGAGAAGGGATGCATAAAGCAATGTATAAATCTTCTTCTTCTTCTACCAAATAAAGCCCTGTGTGAAACAATGGTGTCGCCAAGGGGATGTGGCCTAATATGCAGATGAGTTCCTGCTGGGCTTTCTCTACCAAAAAAAAAGTCCTGCTGGGTATAAACTTTGTTATGCACGCCCACGAAAGCTCATACCCAGAAATAAACTTTATTGGTCTTAAAGGTGCCACTCGGCTCAAACTATGTTCTATAAAAAGGGGTTGATTTGTGTTGGTCTGAAGCAATAGTCCAAAGCAGGAGTCAAGTGGCAGCTTTTTAAAGGTGCAATATAAAACGGGGGTTGCACTCAGTTTCGTAGGCACCAGAAACTCCCCAGCCTTTCTTCCTGGTCTTCAAATCCACCCTTCAGACTCCACTGCTGATGTGTTTTGGTGGTTTTGCTTTTAAAGTGGATAGCAGAGAAGTGAAATGTGGGTAATTGAAGGGAGGGGGGGCGTTGCTCAGAGCTGGCTCTGGAGGAAAGATGGAAGGGCCCTGGGGGCTCCCTACAGAGAACAAAATACACAGAGGGGAAAAAATCTCAGCCAATCCTCTGACAAATGGCTCTGAATGCTTGGGATGTGTGGCCTTCATACCTCGTTTTTTTGCGACGTGGCTCCCGCAGGAGGGGAGAGAGCCACGCCATCTGCCAAACTGTGTTTACAACGGAGGCTTTGTTCCACCCAAAACGTCTAGGCGGTATTGTGAGGGGTTTTCTCAAACAGCCAGGGTCCTTTTGACAGTTGGGGCGGCCCCCGCAGAGGAGTTTGGGGCTGTTGCTAGGGTCGGCCTTTGCTTTGGGGAGCTGGGAGTTCTGGTTGGAACCAGGTTCCTTCCAGGCTGGTATCTGTCTGAGTGTGGAGGCGATCAAAACCTCCACCTGTTACCTGTCTTCCTTTTTGCAGAGTTACCAATCTCGAGGCAGGGCCTGGCGTTTTCCAAGAAACTGAGCCTCAAACTACCAAGATCAGTTCCCCTGGAAGAAATGTCAACTTTAGGGGGCAGTCTTTATGGTATTAAGAGCCCCGTGGCGCAGAGTGTTAAAGCTGCAGCACTGCAGTCTTAAGCTCTACTCATGACCTGAGTTCGATCCCCGGTGGAAGCTGGGTTTTCAGGTAGCCGGCTCGAGGCTGACTCAGCCTTCCATCCTTCCGAGGTCAGTAAAAATGAGTACCCAGCTTGCTGGGGGGGGGGGGAGTGTAGCTGACTGGGGAAGGCAATGGCAAACCACCCCGTAAAAAGTCTGCTGTGAAAACGTTGTGAAAGCAACGTCACCCCAGAGTCGGAAACGACTGGTGCTTGCACAGGGGACCTTTCCTTTCCTTTCTTTATGGTATACCATAGAGCAAGAGTGGCCAAACGTGGCCACATGCGGCTCTTTCACACATTTTGTGTGGCTCTTGAAGCCCTCACTGCCCCATTGACTGGCATGGAGAAGGCATTTCTCTCTTTAAATCATTTAAAGTTGCTTTCTTTCTACCTCTCCCTTCCCATCTATTTTCCTTCCTTCCTACCTTCTGGCTTTCAAACATCTGACATTCATATCTTGCAGCTCTCAAACATCTGACATTTATTCTATGTGGCTCTTATGTTAAGCAAGTCTGCCCACCCCTGCCATAGAGTCTAGGAGAAAGTCGTCCTAGAGTGACGTCACATCTCTGCTGTGCTCTCCACTGTCCCCAGACTCAGCTGTCTCCAGGGGACAGGCCATGTTGGCAACCATACCCTTCAGGGGTCTCTCCCTTTCTCCTCTCGAATCTGTCCCAGCACAAGAAAGCAAAACTTCCTTAAGTTTAGAACAAAGTAGGAGTCCAGTAGCAGCTTTAAGACCAACCAAGTTTTATTCAGAATGTAAGCTTTCGTGTGCTTGAAGCACGCTTCGTCAGACAATAACACGGAATGGCAAGCAGTCCTACGTATAGAAAGAGCGGGCAGTGAATTTGTATGTGAAATCATGGAAATGATTTTTTAGCAGATTAGAAGGATCACAACTTGGGGCCTGGGGATCGTTGGTTTGTGTTGACTGGGCAGAAACAACGGCAAAGGCAGTAAACATCAGACTAGCAGACTGATGTCTATGTTTAGGTATCCCAAGTGTGAAGTGCAATAAATAAGTTTAGTGTCTTTTAAGATGCAAGCCTGAGATCCAAGCAGGGTTCAGCTACTGTGCCAGAAGCACAGCTCGCTCCTCAGCAATTCAGCTGAGGGCTCGCTCACTCAAATCCACTGTAAGTTCTGTGCCAAGTGCTGTGAGATCAGAACCGCTAGCTGTCCAGGGCTCGCTTTCCAGGTTCGGAAGAAACTTCAAATTGCAGAAGGAGTACGAACTAGAGGTTGTGGGTTCAGGTCTGCTGAGGGTTCACCACACGTGTAGAATCCATTTCTCTTACCCCGCGTATGAAGCCTTCACATTTTCTGTTATCGATGAAGGGAGATTTGACTTTGGAGCGCCCTGGAGATCTTGTTGCTTTTTAAGTGCTACAGGACTCGAATCCAGCTTTTCTGTCGCAGACCAAAACGGCTGCCCACCTGAAACTTATCTTCACATTTCCTGTTGCCCTGGACTTATTTTTTTAAACCCATCTTGCCTCTAAAGAGCTCAGGTTGACATGGACGGTTCTCTGCTCCTAGTTTATCCTCCCAACCAGGGCTCTCTTTTTTGGTAGAAAAAGCCCAGCAGGAGCTCATTTGCATATGAGGCCACACCCCCTGTCACCACCACTGTTGTTTCACACAGACCAAAAGGAACTCATTTGCATATTAGGCCATACCCCTTGTCACCATTGTTTCACATGGACTTTTGTAGAAAAAAGCCAGCAGGAACTCATTTGCATATTAGGCCACACACCCTGACGGCACCATTGTTGCACAAGGGGCTTTTGTAGAAAAAGGCCAGCAGGAATTCATTTGCATATTAGCCCCCCCCTCCTGACGACACCATTGTTTCACAAAGGGCTTTTTGTAGAAAAAGGCCAGCAGGAACTCATATGCATATTAGGCCACACCCCCTGATGCCGAGCCAGCCGGAACGGCATTCCTGTGCGCTCCTGCTCAAAAAAAATCCCTGATTATGACAATTCTGTGAGGTGAGCTAAGCAGAAATCCACATCAGACGTGCCGTGGGAGTTCCACATTCAATGCTCTCAGTGATTTGAAAACGATAAATTCAGGTGTGCAAGGTCCGACTTGGACTGGGACTGTGGGGAAATGGGGATTTCAGTTTCCTGTGTGCCAAAGGGAAGAGGCTTTAAAAATCTCCAGATCCAAAAGGAATACCCCGCCCACCCAAAACAACAACACACACACAAACATTTCCTGCAAATCAAATCTAGAAATCACTGGGAACACGGAACTCACCGAACGCAGCTGGTTGGACCCCAAGAGAGAAGAATTCACTGGAGACTACCAGGGGACTTTATGAGTGGGTGTGGATTTGGAAGCGCTAACCACTACACTCACACTGCCGCCTGAAGTAGTTGTGGAGATAGTTTTCTGGTTGATATACAGTGAAATTTCCACAGATCTAGTCAAACTATTTAGTCTGGGGGAAGGATCCAATCAGCAGATTAAAGAACACAAACTTCAGCAAACTTAACACAGGGTGAATTTCTAGAGGGGGTCCCACCAACAAGGGGCCACCATGGAAAAGACCCTCCCTCTGGCGTCTGCACCCAGTGATCTCATGAAGTTTGTCCGTGCCAGCCTGTTTCTCTTACTGGTGTGAACTCACACTCTCACAGATGTCGCAGTTTGCTGGTTTGGGGGGCACTAAGTCATCCTGATAGCTACACAGAACCTCCATGTCCAGGATCAGTGTACCTGCGAGATTGCTATCACCGATATGCTTTGCTCATGAGGGCATTTCCTGCTTCAGAAGCCACTTATGCATATCCGCTTTCTCATAAAGCCAAATGGGAAATTTTCCCAACACAAAAAATTTAAGATCATTTGGATCATGATGTAAATCACGAAAATGTTCTGAAAGAGGAGCTTCAGGCACAAAATTCTTCACACGGGACCTATGTTCCAAGACGCGGGTACGTACCGCCCGTCTGGTGCTTCCACAATATATTTTTTTACATGGACACAAAATTATATAAATGCAACCTTTAGTGGAACGTGTTGTTGTATCTTTTAATTTAACTCTAAAACCTGATCTTGGATGTTGAAACTCTCTGAGTTCCAAAGATAAAAAGGCAAGCGGAGCACGTCCCGTATTGATGGTGCCCCCCCCCCCCCAACGTAAGTAGGAAAGGGCATTTTCTTAAAGTCAGATCTCACCAAAGTGTCGGATAAGTTTTTGGCCCTACAGTATCCTATTTTTGGAAAATTACTACACCCAGGTAAGTCTTTTACCAAGAACCAATTTTTTTAAGAGTGTTTTGGATAGAATAAGAAACTGGAGAAAATTGAAATGCGCAGGTCAGTATCTTTAACCCTTGAGTTGCCCCCTCCTGGTGAGTGTCTTTGGTTAACACAGCATTTCTTGGCGTATTGTTAACTTTCTACAAGCTGCAGTCAAAGTACGCTCTGAGTATCCCCGAGCTTCAAACCGTTTACAAATTCTATTCTTTTTCGGTTTCAAGATCTTCCAGACATGCAGAGTTCCGTTTTGCCCTTATTAGTTGAGAAAGAGGTAAACTTTTTTCCAGATGGCTATGATGACACGAGTCATATCTTAAAGGCGTGGTTTTATCTATTGATTTGCGATAAGGTTTCACTGCCCGCGTATTAGCACTGCGCTTGAAGACCAAAGTGTCCAAAAAAGAAACCATGCCAACATCTGCCTGATAGTTAAATTGAATAGATGAACGGAATCCATCCATTTCAGTAATGGATCTACCACACCGCTATTAGATATTACAGCCATCGCATCATCAATACATCGACGAAACCAAATCAAGGACGAAAAAAAAGGATTAACGAGTGGGTTACAATAGAACCGATCCTCCAAGAAATCCATAAATAAACAGGCAACGCTGGGAGAAAATGGGCTGCCTAGAGAGACACCTTTAACTTGTAAGCGGGGTGGGGGGGGGGGGAGAGAGGGAAATGTCTGCTGGGCACTCCATTATTCCCTATGGAGACCCGGTTCCCATAGGGTATAATGGAGAATGGGTCTGTGGGTATCTGGGGCTCTGGAGGGGGAGCTGTTTTTTGAGGTGGAGGCACCAAATTTTGCACCATAGCATCCAGTGCCTCTCCTCAAAACACCATCCAAGTTTCAAAAGGATTGTAGCAGGGGGTCCAATTCTATCAGCCCCCAAAGAAAGTTCCCCTATCCTTCATTGTTTCTAATGGAGGGAAGGCATTTAAAAGGTGTGCGGTCCCTTTAAATGTGATGGCCAGAGCTCCCTTTGGAGTTCAATCGTGCTTGCCGCAACCTTGCTCCTGGCCCCACCTCCCAAAGTCTCCTGGCTCCACCCCCAAAGTCCCCAGATCTTTCTTGCATTGTACTTGGCAAGCCTACTTTGTGGAGAGGGGCCAACGCCCCAAAGGCAGTGTTCCTTCTAAGCTGTGAGCGTGAGCTAGCTCACAGATTTTTACCCTCCAGCTCACACCTTTTTGCGTTACCTCAGGAAGGATGACTCCAGATCGCACTCATTTCTGCAGCAGCTCGCCGCTTGAATGCCAAGAGCTCACAAACTAGAATCTTGGCTCGCTAGACTCGCAGTTTAAAGGGAACGTTGCCCAAGGCATGACCACTTCTCAACCCCTGTGGACGCCAGAGGCCCCATTTGACCCTAGGGCCCCCCCGCCAGCTGCCGAGCCCTCGCCTGCCCCAGTTGCAACCTTCCCCTCCTTCCTCCTTCAAGTTTCCCTCGAGCTCCAGCGTCTGGAATCCAGCTGCAAAAAAACCCCGCAACTCCTCCCTTCCGACGCAGCCCCTTGGAACGTCCCTGTAACCGGAGCCCCGCCTGGACGACGCAGGCGGATCCCAGCTCCTGAATGGCCCAGCCAGGCTCAGCAATGCAGGCATTGGCAGGCGCCACGTCCTGATTGACGGCTGGGGCGGTCTTCTAGGGAGAGGAGGCGGGTGGGATGTGCGGGGCGCGTTCAGAACCGTGTAGGCTTCCCCTGCAGCCAGTTGCCTCCTCTGGAGTTCTGTTTCGTCCGCTGGCGTTTTTGCCTCCCGCGTCTCCTCCTCCCTTGCAGCTGCTGTTGCTGTTTCGTCCTCTCCTTCCTCTGACTCTTTTCTTTTTCTCTCTCTCTCTTGTCTCCCTGTCTGTCTGTCTGTCCGCCTTTGCAAACCACTCTAGGGAGAGGATAGTGGTTAGAGGCGAAGCTGGATGGATGGGTATGGGGAAAGGGGCAAGAGCGGATGCCCTGCGACTGCTCCAGACCCTCTTCCTCTCCCTCTGCGTCTTCCCAACAGGTAAGTTGCCCTTGGATTGTTGAGAACCTTGTCGATATCTGCCCGGCTTGCTTTCTTCCACGCCGGTGCCTTTGGGGGAGCTGCTGCCTCGGGTCCTTTCCCGCCCTCTCCTCCTTCCAGGGGGCCTCTCCCGGCCCCCCACATGGGACGCTCGCCCTCCCCAGCGGTCGGATCCCACCTTTTTTGGGGGGGCACGTTTCCCTTCCCCAGCTGCGCCCAGCTGTCTCCGACTGGGCAGGAGAACCCGGCCCAAGAGATCCACTCCAGCAACAGGGGAGAGGGGCCGGTTGGTGGCGCGGGCAAAAAGAGGTCCCTGGCCCGGTAGGGGGATCGGGTTTAGCCGCTCAGCGCGACGGGCGGTTTGGGGAACGAGCCGCAGCGGAGGGAAGGCGCTGCGTTTCCCCGAAGAGGGGGAAGAGGGCGACGCTTATTCTCCTGAGCAGCCGGGTTAAAACGGATAAAAGGAAGTACTTCTTCACCCAAAGGGGGATTAACGTGTGGAATTCACTGCCCCAGGAGGTGGTGGCGGCCACAAGTATAGCCACCTTCAAGAGGGGGTTAGATAAAAATATGGAGCAGTGGTCCATCAGTGGCTATTAGCCACAGACATTGGCCTGATCCAACAGGGCTTCTCTTATGTTCTTATGTGACACAGAGTGTTGGACTGGATGGGCCACTGGCCTGATCCAACAGGGCTTCTCTTATGTTCTTATGTGACACAGAGTGTTGGACTGGAGGGGACATTGGCCTGATCCAACAGGGCTTCTCTTATGTTCTTATGTGACACAGAGTGTTGGACTGGATGGGCCACTGGCCTGATCCAACAGGGCTTCTCTTATGTTCTTATGTGACACAGAGTGTTGGACTGGATGGGCCACTGGCCTGATCCAACAGGGCTTCTCTTATGTTCTTATGTGACACAGAGTGTTGGACTGGATGGGCCATTGGCCTGATCCAACAGGGCTCCTCTTATGTTCTTATGTGACACAGAGTGTTGGACTGGATGGGCCCCTGGCCTGATCCAACAGGGCTCCTCTTATGTTCTTATGTGACACAGAGTGTTGGACTGGATGGGCCATTGGCCTGATCCAACATGGCTTCTCTTATGTTCTTATGTTCTCCTCCGATGAAAACTTCTGGTTTCTTTTTCTTTTTTCTTTTGAGCTCTCCCCCCGCCTCCCCTCCCCTCCCAGCGAGTTCCCTGCACTTTCCACGACTTTGGTTGGGCTTGGAAATGTTCAGAAAGGGACGCGGGGGTTGGGGGGGGGCGGTGCGTGAGATTAGGCGAAGTAGGCAGCCGTCTAGAGCGCCACCTGGCCTAGGGGCGCCTCTGGACACCCGCTCCTTAACGCGCAGCTCCGGCTCTTGAGCGCTGCTGCCTTGTCCTCTCGGGAGCCGCCCCCCTCTTCCCCAGGTGCGACTTGGGCTCCCCCCCCCTCGTCCTCTCCTGCCACCTTCCTTCCAGGCCCGGCCAGCAAGCGCTTAGTCTCGCAATATCTTTTTTTTATATATAACTTATCCCATTTTAAAAAAAAATGAAATAGCAAGAAATTAAAAATGCGAACATTTTCAAGTTTGGCGCTCTTCGTTTTCCCCACGATTTTGTTTCTTGAGAACCGGGAAAGGGGGCGCTAGGGGGGGGGGGGTGACTCGCCTAGGGTGCCGGAAAGCCTGGCACCGGCCCTGGGGTGGAAATCCAGGTGTGCCCTTTCCTTTTTGGAAGACCTTTCCAGATGGGTTAGGCCAGCAAGCCAAGCGAGGGATGATTAAGAGGTGCCTTTGTTGGAAGGAACGGTGTTAGTGTGGATAAGGAGGCAGGCGCTGATTTTTCTTTTGGGGGGGGGGGGAAGGGGGGGTCGTTCTTGAGCCCCATAAGTGTGAGGAATACGTTTGCCCCACTGTGCTGGATCTGGAACGTAATAAACCGAGTCCAATTCCCTGTGGGGGGGTGGGGGAAGAGAGAGATGAGAGAAGCCTATTGACACACGTTTGGAGAAACGTGTCTGCAGACATCTCTCCTGTCCCGACCTGCCTCCACTGTTGCCGTCTCTCTTGTGTTCTTTGGGTTGAAGCCTTCGTGCAAAAGCGGTTGCCAGATGTGCAAATGTAAAAAAAAAAAAGAAAAGAGGTGGGGGGGGGGGGCGGGGAGAGAGCTCTATCTGGAAAGACGCGCGTTGTCCTCTCCCTTCCCCAAGCAAGCCCCGTTCGCTTTCCTTGAATTCTTCTGGACCAAAGGAAACTTGTCTCTTTTGCTAACTTCGCTTTTGCAACCCTCCCCCCCCCCAGTGTTCTTTCTCTTCTCCCCCCCCCCCACTTGAAGCCGCCCAGGTTTGTTTTCACGGTGTCATGAGCAAAAGAGAGAGGGGATTTTTCAGAATCACAGCTGAAAACGCCATCTGTTTCCAATGAATCCCCCCCATCGCTTTTTCACAGTCTTTCTGGCCGATTCTCGCTTGCAAATTCCTTCAAGCTCGGAGGGACTTGTTTTTGTTGGGGGAGGGGAGCGTAACTTCACACAGGGCGAGTTGTTCCTTCCCAAACTCTCCAGTTTCTTTACCTCTGCTCTCCCCCCCTCCCATACACACACACACACACAACCCCCCACCTTCGTCGGAGGCAGGAGGAGGAAAAGTAGAAGCAACGATTCATGCCCTGGAAGGGAAATCTCCTAAAACGGTGTGCGTGGCGGCTCTTTTGTCTTTGCAAACTGCCAAGGAAATAATTCCCTTTCTTGAAAGGAGGGAGATGCAATTCTTTCGGGTTTGCCGCGGTCAGGGGTGCATGCCTCTCTTCTCCCCAACTCCAGTTTTGGGATCTTTTGGGCCTGCTTTTGAGAGCCTGCGTTAAAAAAAATACCGCTATGATCTAAATGCAGTTTTGCTAGGGAGGCCCGATCCAATCCAGCGTGTTGCTGGGTTTCTTTTGATACGAAACACGTTTGCTCACCTGAAAAGGTGGGACTTGATATTACATCTTGGGTGTTCGCCACTGACCTGTGATTAGGGGACGGACGGTGGCTCAGTGGTAGAGCATCTGCTTGGCAAGCAGAAGGTCCCAGGTTCGATCCCCGGCATCTCCAACTAAAAAGGGTCCAGGCAAATAGGCGTGAAAAACCTCCGCTTGAGACCCTGGAGAGCCGCTGCCAGTCTGAGTAGACAAGATGGACCAAAGAGGGTCTGGTTTAGTATAAGGCAGCTTCATATGTTCATATATATGGGAGGGACGGTGGCTCAGTGGTAGAGCATCTGCTTGGCAAGCAGAAGGTCCCAGGTTCAATCCCTGGCATCTCCAACTAAAAAGGGTCCAGGCAAATAGGTGTGAAAAACCTCCGCTGGAGACCCTGGAGAGCCGCTGCCAGTCTGAGAAGACAATACTGACTTTGATGGACCGAGGGTCTGATTCAGTAGAAGGCAGCTTCATATGTTCATAACCAAGTGGAGAGGGCTTACAATGGGGTACTCTCTGGCTTCTGGCATGGAAACCCCAGGAGATAATGAAGCAAGTTATAGGTAGAGCTCGCCCTAGACTTTCATGCACCCTAGGCAAGACTAATTTCTGGCACCCCCCCCCCTCCACTGATAGCATCACCAAGTCACATGGGGGGGCATCCAGTTCAGCACCCCCAGAAGACTGGCGCCCTAGGCAATCCCCTAGTTCGCTTCGTGGCAGAGCCGGACCTGGTTATGGGGGTCCGTAAACGTCTGCCCCTGTTCCTTGGGGTTTCTACCCCGGTCGTAACTCAAGGGGCAGGAACTGCGATATAAAACCCTTCCGCTTGTTTTGGGCTTCACCTCTAATTCCATTTGCAAAGTCTTCAGCCGTGTCCCCTTGGAACGTTACAGCGTCACGGGATCGGACCGAGGTCCACCGTCCAGCATCCCATTTCCGCTGCAGGACGGATGAATGTTTCTTGAAGGGCACGAGCAAGGCACAAATAAGGGGTGTCGAACTCATTCGTTATGAGGGCCGGATCTGACATAAATGAGACTTTGTTGGGCCGGGCCTTGTCTAGTTGGGCTGAGCCATGTGTGTATCTATTTAAGATTAGGTAGCAGAGATGTAAATTTTATACAGGACACAGATAAACACAAATATATATATTTTAAAAAAACATGCTTAAAACATTAGCACTCTTTGATCTTGAAGATACCTTCTTTGTATTTCGCCCACGGGATCCAGGGAACTGGGCAAAGGAAGCTCTGGCTCTTTCCTTACTTCCCCAGGGGATTGCGGGGAGGAGGAGACTCAGCCAACAGAATGAAGAGAGGCTTGGTTCGGTAGCTCTGCTGCGCAATTGAGAGAGCCTGGCAAAGCAAACTATTCCTCCCTCCCTTCCTCCCCGAGGGAGGAGCCTCAGCCAATGGAGAAAAATAGATGTTTTGCTCTGTAGCTCCTGTGCAATTGGGCAAGCCTTGCAAAGCAAGCTGCGATGCAGAAGGGAGCAAGAGAGGGGGAGAAGGAAGCAGATGACAGCCAGTTGCTCGGGGGCCTGATAGGAGCTCTCCGGGGGCCTGATTTGGCCCCCAAACTGCATGTTTGACACCCCTGGTGTAAAGCTTTGCCTCTGTTCTTGAGAGATATTCTGCCCCTGTACATGCAGGTTCCATTGAAGGTGGAGCTTCCGTAGCCAATAGCCCTTAACAGACCTGTTCTCCATAAAGCTGTTGAATTCTTGTTTTCAAAAAGCCACCTAAGCTAATGGGCAATGTACTCTCTAGAAAACAGCAAATTTCAGATAATTCCCCCTTCTGCAGAGGCATACTTCTTGGTCCCTGTTCTGATCTTACCACTGATTGGATGACCCCCTGGTATTAAGAGAGGGTCAGAGTAAGGTTAATTTCTCTCACAAGTGTTAAGATATTTTTTAACGTCTATCGTTCCCCCCCATCTTTGCCTCAAGCTGAAGAACCATGCAGCTGTATGCAAGTTCAGTCCAATTGGCTTCCAGGGACATTTGTCTTGGGTTGCATTATAGTCTCCAGCACTAGAGAGAGAAAAAGACCAATGATGGGATCTTGTAGTTGAAGCACACTACAAGAAACACAAAACATAACTGTATTGTTAAGGTGGTGCCATTCATGGAGAATGTTTTGGCCAGCAATGAGATGGAAGGCTTTGCACAGTTTTTTTTAAAGGTACTGGCTTACTTCTTCACTTCATATCGTTCAACAAGAAACGACTTTAACGATACCGATAAAGTGGCAACACGAAATGTCTATTATTTATTTGTTTGTTTGTTTGTTTATTTATTTCGATTTATATCCCACCCTACCCCACCGAAGCAGGCTCAGGGCGGCTCACAACATAACAATTCTAACAATAAAATTAAGAATTAAAATACATTAATAATTTACACAATAAAATAAACGCAATTCATCAGTGTGCTACCCCACAGTCTCCCTTAAAATATTCAGATGCCGGTCAGTTGTATGCCAACCGGAAGAGGACTGTCTTACAGGCCCTGCGGAACTGCCCAAGGTTCCGCAGGGCCCTCACCTCTTCCGGCAGCTGGTTCCACCAGCAAGGGGCTGTGATCGAAAAAGCCCTGTCCCTAGTTGACTTCAAACGGGCCTCCTTTGGCCCGGGGATTGTAAGGAGATTTTGAGAACCCGATCTCAGCACTTTCTGGGGAACATGTGGGGAGAGACGGTCCCTAAGGTAGGCAGGTCCTAGGCCATATAGGGCTTTAAAGGTAATGACCTGCATCTTGTACCAAACTCGGTATATTATTGGCAGCCAGTGCAGTCCCTGAAGCCCCGGCTTTAAGGGCACATTCAAAACAGCAAAACATCATGCTGTTGTCTCCTACTGATACCCATGCTAGCAGAAAGTGCAGGGCATTATTGTAACTAGTCAATTGGATGCTGAATGACTAAACAACAAAGAGCTCGGATGAAAATTGTTTCTTACTGTCCATTTTTGTGACATTCATAAGTTAAAGTATGGTAGCCTGGACATATCACAGTTACGTTTTGTGTTTCTTGTAGTACATTATCGTCTCACAGGTTAGATTCCGGACATATTTCCTCTAAGATAAGGCCAGCTGAATTCAGTAGGACTATTTTCACCCCTAAGAAAGGCCGCCACTGGCTGGCTGTCAGATTTCTTGGGATAACAGACTTTTCAATCAGATCCAGCTAGGTGATCCCCCTTTCACCAAACCTACCCTTCCAGCCACTGGAGAGTTCCTTTCCTCATCTGTTCGGTATGCTGTGTCTTCGGACCAGTTCAGCTCCCCCAAATGCATTTTGCTACGCTGGGAGGACACTCCAGCTTTCCAGCTGCGGTGTGTTTGTTAGACAGAGTTGAAGTTTCTCAGATCTGACATAAATCTGAACTGTTTATGTCTCTGGGTGCTTGCACACCCTCTAAATAATGCACTTTTGACACACTTTGCAACTGAATTTGACTACGAGATGTGGCAAAACCCACTTGCAAACAGTCGCTGAAGTGGATTGAAACGGCATTGTTTAGCATGTGTGAAAGCGACGCATCTGGAGTAGTGTTGTGGGTTCAAGGTGGATCGTTCTCGGCCAAGAGGCAAAGCAGGAGAGCATTCTGAGGCCTCACACCCCAATCTCCCACAGTGGGGGAAGCAGAAAGGACAGATGTAGCTTACTAGTGGGTGCCCAGTTGACCTCGACAGTCCCAGCCAGATCTAAACCCCTGTTCAGCTCTGAGGCTCTTGAAGTAGCCGGGCAGTAACTACTGAGGTAACCAGGCAGTATCTACTGAAGTAGCCGGGCAGTATCTGCTGAGATAGCCAGGCAGTATCTGCTGAAATAGCCAGGCAGTATCTACTGAAGTAGCCAGGCAGTATCTAATAAGTAGTCAGGTAGTATCTACTGGCATGTTAGCTGTGTTCAGCGGTAGGGAAGAGGAACCAGAGTTATATGTTAGAATGATAGAGCGGTTCAAAGATCTGGGAGATAGAGTGGTTCAAAGATCTGGGAATCCCCGCTCTGCCGTGGAAGCTCACTGGATGATCTGGAGGCAGTCTGATCCTCAACTTGAGGATAAAATGGAGGAGAGTAGAACAGTGTCAGCCAATCAGGGTTTCCACGGACGAGCAGTGAAGTAAATGAAATATATACATGTAGGAATAACTCAGCTGTGTCTTCTGTTTTGCTTTGGAAAAGATGGGGGGGGGGGACAAGATTGTGAATCCAACCTTGTCAGTTCTCTAAAGGATCGAAGAGGGTATTATTCCCCTCTCCCGGCCTTGTTTCACAGGAGATAAAGGCAATAACTGTCTTGTTTTAATTATATTGCTGGGTGTATTCTGGCTGCTGTATTTCACAGGGTTTGTTGTGTGCAGTGCCTAATCACAAAGCATTTGCATGTGCTGAAAAACACAACTGAAACGATGACTAGTCGAGATTGTGATCAGGGGCCCGTTAACATCAGTCGGAGTTGTGCCATTAAGAATGCGGCGTTGGGCACCACTGAGGCCTGCAAAACCCCCTTCCGAAACCAAGGCCCTTTGAATGAGCTCAGGATCTTCTCTAGGATGGGCCCTCCTTCCTTCTAGGGATCCCCAAAGATCGGAGGGGCTCTCTGGCCTTCCGGGATCTGCAGCAGACATTTTTCCCCTCCGCCACACGATTTGGGAGCCGCTTAATCCCAGATAAGGACTGGCTTTCTTGGTGGCAGTTTTGGATCAGATAAGCTGATAAACGGCTCTTGTCTCTTTGCCGGCAGAGCTCTTCTGCTAAGCCGAAATTTAGAAAGGGGGTTAGAGGTTGTTCGGGACATCTGAGCTCTTACAAAAGTCAGCGCTTGGCTTGAGAGATCCCCCAGATGCAAGAAAGATGGCAAAGTGACCGGAGGAAAGGAATCCATTTTGATTTTGGGAGAAGACCTTTCTCAGCTTGCAGTCCTGGAGAAATGCTACCTGCTAGGCAGGGGAGACAGGGTTAGATGGGGGGTTGCCAATCCCCAGTTGGGGGATTTGAAGGCCCTCCCCCCGCTTCAGGGTCTTCAGAAAGCGAGGGGAGGGAAATGTGTACTGAGACCGATTCGCTTAGGGTATAATGAATAATAGATCCACGGGTACCTGGGGCTCTGGGGGGGGGCTGTTGTGTTGATGTAGAGGCACCAGATTTTCAGCATAGCATTTGATGCCTCTCCTCATAAGACCCTCCAAGTTTCAAAAAGATTGGACCAGGGGGTCCAATACTATGACCCCCCAAAGAAGGTGCCCCTACCCTTCATGATTTCCAATGGTGGGAAGGCATTTCAAAGGTGTGCAGTCCCTTTACACGTGAAGGCCAGAACTCCCTTTGGAGTTCAATCGTGCTTGCCGCAACCTTGCTCCTGGCCCCACCCCCAAAGTCTCCTGGCTCCACCCCCAAAGCCCCCAGATATTTCTTGAATTGGACATGGCAACCCTAAAGATGGATCCGTGGTCTCACGGCAGCTGCTGCTTATAACCAGGTTCAGGCAGGTAGCCGTGTTGGTCTGAAGCAATGGAACAAAGTTTTGAGTCCAGGGGCTCCTTGAAGACCAACAAATTTAATTCTGGGTGTCAGGTTTCATGTACATGTGCACGAAAGCTTACACATAGGATTAAAGTGTTGTTGGTCTTCGAGATGCCACTGGTCTTTGTTCTGCGAGGGTTGCCAACCTCCAGATGGGATCTGGAGATATCTCAGAATGACAGGGGCTCTCCAGATAACAGATCTTCGTTCCCCTGGAGAGTGGGCTCTATCTAGGGTTGCCAAGTCCAATTCAAGAAATATCTGGGGACTTTGGGGGTGGAGTCAGGAGACTTTGGAGGTGGAGCCAGGAGGCATCGGGGTGGAGCCAAGATCAAGGCTGTGACAAGCATCATTGAACTCCAAAGGGAGTTCTGGCCATCACATTGAAAGGGACGGCACACCTTCCTTCCTTCCATAGGAAATAATGAAGGATAGGGGCACCTTCTTTTGGGGCTCATAGAATTGGACCCCCTGGTCCAATCGTTTTGAAACTTGGTGGGTACTTTGGGGAGAGGAACTAGATGTTATATGGAAAATCTGGTGCCTCTACTCCAAAAAACAGCCCCCCCAGAGCCCCAGATACCCACAGATCAATTCTCCATGATTTTCTATGGGAATAAATCTCCCTGGCGAATAATAAGAGTTCCCCGCAGACATTTCCCTCCCCTCCCCCCGCTTTCTGACGACCCTGAAGCGGGGGGGAGGGTCTCCAAACCGGGGAATCTCCTGCCCCCACCTGGAGATTGGCAACCCTAGCTCTATCACATCACAACCCAGCTGGAGTCCCTCACTTCCCCAAACTCTGCCTTCCGCAGGCTCCACCCGCAAATCTCCAGGAATTTCCCAATGCAAAACTGGCAGACAGGGGTGGAATTCTGGCAGGAGCTCCTTTGCATATTAGACCACACACCCCTGAAGTAGCCAATCCTCCAGGAGCTTACAGCGGGCCCTATACTAAGGGCCCTGTAAGCTCCAGGAGGATTGGCTACATCAGGGGGGGTGGGGCCTAATATGCAAAGGAGTTCCTGCTAGAATTGCACCCCTGGGTGTGACAAGCACAACTGATCTCCAAAGGGAGTTCTGGCTTTCACATCCCTTTTAAATGCCTTCTTTCCATTGGGGGGGCTTATAGAGCTGGTCACCCTAGTCCAATCTTTTTGAAACTTGAGGGGGGAGTTGAGGAGAGGCACCAGATGCGATGCTGAAAATTTGGTGCCTCTACCTCAAAAAATAACCCCCCAGAGCCCCAGATACTTACAGATTGATTCACCATTATACCCTATGGGGACTGGTCTCCATAGGGTATAATGGAGTGCCCAGTGGGCATTCAAAGGCCCCCTGTATGTTTTCTGATAACCCTGAAGTGGGGGAGGGCCTCCAAACCAGGGGATCCCCTGTCCCCAGCTGGAGCTTGGCAACCGGACCAGCTTGGACTGAGAGGTTTTGGGGGACACGCTAACACAGGAGGGTCTTCAAGGCTGAATTTCACGCCTGAAGCTAAATTTATGTATTGCTGATAACCAAAGACAATGGCAGTTTTGGCAGTTAAAAAAACAAAGCCCCATTACAAAGTTTTGATAAAAGACATCAGTTTGGGGGCAGGGAAAGCCTGGAATAATAACGGGAGGCCTGCAAATTGGGGTGCAGGTACATGAAGAAGAGCCAGTGTAGCATGGTGGTTAGAAGATCTGGAAGACCTGAGTTCAGATTACCGCTTGTGCCGTGGAAGCTCGCCGGGGGGACCTTGTGTCAGTCACATACTCTCAGCCTTGCCTAATTCACTGGGGGGGGCTGTAGCTGGGTCAAATGGGAGAAGGGAGCAGAATGCTGTAAGATGCTTTAGGTCCACATTGAGGGAAGAAAGCAAGATACAAATAAATAAATGTAGCCAGGGTGGGGCTTTTTTTGTAGCGGGAACTCCTTTGCATATTAGGCATATTAGGCCACACACCCCTGATGCATATTAGGCCACACACTCTCCAAGAGTTTACAGGGCCTACTGTAAGCTCCAGGAAGATTGGCTACAGAGGGGTGTGGTCTAATATGCAAAGAAGTTCCTGCTACAAAAAAACGGGACAAAATCCAGGGAGGAATGCGTCCCCATCGCAGCAGAATTGACCTTTCCCTGCCCGTCTGCCTAATGAGCCCCGAGCCCTATTTCCTTTCACAAGGACTGACTTGGCTCGTAAAAATTTTCTTTAAAGGCTCTGCAACCTGCAATTGTCAAATATTGTAATTAAGAGTGGAAATCCCAGAATGTGGCCATGGCTTTTTGGAAAAAAAAGAGAAAGAAACGAGGGCTGTAAAAATAGTAAACGGGTGTTTGATGGAAGCCTGAGCTGTTTTGTTTTTTTCACCCAGAGTTGGCACACATTTGCCCTTTCTGTCTCTTTAAATAAAATTGAAGAGGCTTTCACTTAGAGGGGATGAGGACAAGAAAACCCCCAGGGCAGATAGAGGGAGTTTGCCTGTCGCCTCCGGCTGTGAAAGTAATCCCTGCTGCAGCTGACTTGGTTTTGAGAAAACAGCCCCTGCAGCAAACAGCCCCCCAAGAAATTTCCCTGCAATCTAAAGGACCCATTTGCCCTTCTTGTTGAGGGAACAGAGTGCGAAAGTGCATGCGTGTGTGCGTGGGGGTCGTTTCATAGAAAAAGAGGTGCTGGAGCTCATTAAAAAAAGGTCAAGGCAGTCCCCTGTGCAAGCACCAGTCGTTTCCGACTCTGGGTGACGTTGCTTTCACGATGTTTTTGTGGCAGATTTTTTACAGGGTGGTTTGCCATTGCCTTCCCCAGTCATCTACACTTTCCCCCCCAGCAAGCTGGGGACTCATTTTACCGACCTCGGAAGGATGGAAGGCTGAGTCAACCTGGAGCTGGCTACCTGAACCAGCTTCCGCTGGGATCAAACTCAGCTTTACCACAGGGCTCATTAGCACAACTCATTTGCATATGCCCCCCCCACCCCCCCGACATCACCAGAAGGTGGACTCGATTAGATCAGCTCAGCATCTCCCTTCAAATGCTTCTTCTTGAATTAGAATTGTCGTAAGAAAACCTTACTCCCATCATACTTTTTAAATGACTTTCCCCTATGTGGCCACAGTGGCATGAGGAAGATTTCCATCTCTCTGTTTTGGTTATTGTCCCATTTTTTTTTTTTTTTGTGAGGAAAAATATTCGAGTTGGTCAAGCTGGGGCACAGAGGACTTTTTAAAAAAGTTGCTTCATTTCTACCCCACCTTTCTATCCTCAAAGCAGGTTGTGTCATTCTCCTCTGCTCCATTTCACCCTTACAGCAACCAGGGCAAGCCCAGCAGGAACTGATTTGTATATTAAGCCACACCTCCTGCCATCACCGTTGTTTCATGCAGAGCTTTTTTGTAGGAAAAGCCCAGCTGGAAGCCATTTGCATATTAGGCCACACCCCAATGTCAAGCCAGCCCGAACCGCATTCCTGGGCGTTCCTGCTCAAAAAAAGCCCTCACAACAACCACACAAGGTAGGTTAGGCTGAGAGGGTGTGGCTGGCCCCAGCTCAGCTTTCATGGCAGAGTGAGGATTCGAACTGGGGCCTCCCAGATCCTGGTCCAGAGCTTTGCTTCTTCTGGCAAACGGAGTAGCATAACTGCCTGTATCAGACAACAGGCTCATCCTTTGCTTTTCAACAGTTGTCAGCCCCAGAAAGCTCGCAAACTCTAAGTAGAGTCTGTTTTTCTTGCTGTTGGTCCCTACCATGCAGTATTCCAAGGTAGACTGCGTCTGCTCATGGAGGATAAATTTACATATCTTGCTGCTGTGTAGTCCAGGATTCTTTTATTTTCAGCTGACACCAGGTGGTTGGAAGTTTACAGAAGAGGCACAAAATGGAGGGCCACGTTTCCTCAGGGGGGACCAGGAGGGGGGAGGAGTCTCAGCCAATAGATGGGCGAGAGATTTGGCTCGGTAGCTCTGCTGTGCGATTGAGAGAGCCTGGCAAATGAGGGGAAAGCCTCAGGCCAAAGGAGGAGCCTCAGCCAATGGAGAAAAGAGAGGCTTTGCTCTGTAGCTCCTGTGTGATTGAGCAAGCCTGGCAAAGCAAGCTGTGATGCAGAGGGAAGTGAGGGAAGGAAGGAAGGAAGGAAGGAAGGAAGGAAGGAAGGAAGGAAGGAGTCAGCAGCCATTTGCTTGGGGGGGCTGAGAGAGCCCTCTGGGGGCCTAATTCGGCCCTCGGACCGCATGTTTGACACCCCTGATTTAGAGGGAGTATTGCTCCCCACCTTTAACTTTAATAGTGGAATGACGAAGACAGCTGTGTCTGGCCAGGTGGGCTGAATTTTTTTAAAAAACTGTGGACTAGCAACTTACATGGGCTGTTGGCAAGGCACTTCGGTTCTTTTTTCTTATTCCAGTCTGGCAGACGGAAAGGGGTCTTGGCACGGGAACTCAGCCTCCCTGGCAACAAGTCCTTTCAGGAGTTCCAGGGCCTGGGCTTGTTCTGCCAGCCGCAAGAACAAAGTGTCACGTCAAAGCCTTGATGAATCCCGCTGATTAATCGATGGAGGCTCCAAGCCCTGCTTCAGAAATGTGACAGTTATGATGAATACAAGCGCTGAAAACATTTCTGTTTTTGCAAAGGCAGCAGAGTTTGCAAGATCTTGCAATGTTTCAAAAAAGGTGTTCTGTCTTTGCTTCCGTGAGCATCTTTAGGTTGCCAGTTCTGGGTTGGGAAAGGCTTGGAGATTTGGGGAGCGGAGCCCCAGAAAGGTGGGGTTTGGGGAGGGGACAGCCTTCAAATGGGGGATAGAGTCTGCCTTCCCAGGAGAGCTCCAGCTGCTGCATATCCTATACTGTGATCATGCACTTTCAATCACTTTCAATGCGCTTTCCAATTCCAACTGGATTTTGCCAGTTCGCATAGCAAAATCCGGTTGGAAAGTGGATCGAAAGTGCATTATATAGCATGTGTGAAAGCGTCCCTCGTTTCCTTGTTAGCAGCCACCGGTGCGGTGTGGATTGGCTGCAGCTAGACTGCTGGTTGATGCCGTTTACTGGGATCATCTGACCCCCCCCTCACCCCAGCATTTGCTTTGCCTTCTGATTAGGGTTGCCACGTCCAATTCTGAACTCTTAAAGGGACCGCACACCTTTTAAATGCCTTCCCTCTATTGGAAATAATGAAGGATATGGGCACCTTCTTTGGGGGGTCATAGTATTGGACCGCCTGGTCGAATCTTTTTGAAACTTGGAGGGTATTTTGGGGAGAGGCACTAGATGCTATGCTGAAACAATGGTGCCTCTACCCCAAAAAACAGGGCCCCCCCCAGAGCCCCAGATACCCGCAGATCAATTCTCCATGATACCCTATGGGAATCATTCTCCATAGGGAATAATGGAGTGCCCAGCAGACTTCCCCCTCCCTTCTTTCTGATGATCCTGAAGCGAGGGGAGGGCCTCCAAACCAGGGAATCCTCTGCCCCCACCCGGGGATCGGCAATCCTAACAGATTTCCAAAGAGGGTCCTCTGTCAACCGTTCTCCATAAAGGATTTGCCTGTCCATACAGAACCTGGAAAAGGTGTCTAAGCTTGGAGTTTGAAAAAACCTGAGCCGTTCTCATGACTCTTTGTCTGTGGGGCTGGAGGGAACCGCTCTCTGCCGATGCGCCACACCCATTACGGGAATCGTCAACACCTCCGACGAAGAAGGCGCTGCAACGTCTCTTGGCAGCGTCTCAGCTGGGCCCGATCCAGAGTTACATGCCTGAAGCTCTCTTCCAGAGTTCCTTTCGGGTTGCGACGGGTGTGAAAGGGGTGGGGGGGGGAGAGAGGGAGAGCATGGGGTGTACCCCGTCGGGTTAGTCCTGAGACAGGAATTCCGGGGGGGGGGGGGCAGGCGGTGCTGTCCTTCCCTGCTGATAGATTCCGGGCTGAGCCAAAGGTAAGAGGCTAAGGAAATGATTTGAACCAGGGCTTCTTTTGTAGCAGGAACTCCTTTGCATATTAGGCCACACACCCCTGGAGCTTACAGGGCTCTTAGTACAGGGCCTACTGTAAGCTCTTGGAGGATTGGCTACATCAGGGGTGTGTGGCCTCATATGCAAAGGAGTTCCTGCTACAAAAAAAGCCTTGGTTTGAACCGATGGAAGAAGGAACCCAGTTTATTGTTTAATCACACAAATCCCCCTTTTATGACTGATGATGGGAAAAGCAGAGATGTGTTTATAAGCAACACAAAAGAGCCAGAGTCCAGGAACTCCTAGAATCATAGACCTCCAGGGTCATCTAGTCCAACCCCCTGCACAATGCAGGAAACCCACAAATACCTACCCCAAATTCACAGGATCTTCACCGCTGCCAGATGGCCATCTAGCCTCTGTTTAAAAACCTCCAAGGAAGGAGAGCCCACCTCCTCTTGAGGAGGAAGCCTGTTCCACTGAGGAATCGCTCTAACGGTCAGAAAGCTTTTTATGAGGGCTTGGGTTGCCAATCTCCAGGCAAGACACAGGACATATGTCTTACCAGGGGTTGTTTTGTAGAAAAATAGGTCGTGGAGCTCATTAGCATAATTCATTAACATATGCAAACCACCCACCACCAACAGCCAAAAGCAACCCGATGCAAGATCTCTATTTTTGTATACTATGTCTGTTTTTACTTTCCCATATTATGTTTACACTGTATCCTGATCTTGAGATGATGATGATCCCGATGCAAGAAAGGAGAGCCCCAGCGAGTGAGGCCTGCTTGGGCTGGATAGAGATCCAGTTAGCCCAAGCAGGCCTTGCTCACCTGGGGCTCTCCTGGGCTGACACCCCCCCCCAGTCAAAAGGCCAGCAAGCCACCTGCCGCCCAAAATCACATAAGAGGTGGAGAAAGAGTGGTGTGGGCTTCTCTAGGGCTTAATGAGGGCTGCTGGGGGCGTGGCAAAGCCCCTGGTGACTGGCTGGCTGCTCACTCGCCTAATTAAGGGATTGTTATGTAGCTGCACCTCCTATTCAATGGAACAGGTAGGTGGGGAGGAAGAGGGGGAACCCTCAGAAAGGTTCAGGAGCTGTGCTCCTGTGAGCTCCTGCTGAATTCAAGGCCTGTGTCTTACCAGGGCTTTTTTTTTTTGTAGCAGGAACTCTTTTGCATATTAGGCCACACACCCCTGATGTAGTCAATCCTCCAAGAGTTTACAGGGCTCTTCGTACAGGGCCTCCTATAAGCTCTTGGAGGATTGGCTACATTCAGTGCCTCATACGCAAAGGAGTTCCAGCAACAAAAGGAGCCTTGAGTTCGCGTACACAGCAATTTTGTCGAAGAAGCATATTGAGCCTACCGTTAATAATACTTTTGCAGTTTTGGACGTTTGTATTTTGTGATTTGGGGTTAGGATACTAGCTGCATTGCTCCAGGTGAAGGGTGGAAATCTCCTGGGATTACAGCTGTTCTCCGGACGACAGAGACCAGTCCCCTTGGAGACCGATGGCAGCTTTGAAAGGTGGACTCTGAGGCTAAGGTCTTTCCCCTCTCCAAATCCCACCCTGCCCACCCCTCAAAGCTCTAAGGCAGGAGTGGCCAAACTGTGACTTTCACACATATTGTGTGCCTAAGGCTGCCAATCCCCAGGTGAGGGCAGGGGATCCCCCAGTTAGGAGACCCTCCCCCCGATTCTGAGTCATCAGAAAGTGGGGAGGGGAGGGAAATGGCTGCTGGGCGCTCCATTGTTCCCTATGGAGAATGATTCTCATAGGGTATGATGGCAACCGTATAGGGTTGCCAAGTCCAATTCAAGAAATATCTGGGGACTTTGGGGGTGGAGCCAGGAGACTTTGGGGGTGGAGCCAAGATCAAGGCTGTGACGAGCATAATTGAACGCCAAAGGGAGTTCTGGCCCTCACATTTAAAGGGACGGCACACCTTTTCAATGCCTTCCTTCCATAGGAAATAATGAAGGATAGGGGCACCATCTTTTGGGGCTCATAGAATTGGACCCCCTGGTCCAATCTTTTTGAAACTTGGGGGGCATTTTGGGGAGAGGCACTAGATGCTATGCGGAAAATTTGGTGCCTCTACCCCAACATAGAGCCCCCCTCCCCAGAGCCCCAGATACCCACGGATCAATTCTCCATTATTTTCTATGGGGATAAATCTCCGTAGGGAATAAGGGAGTTCCCAGCAGACATTCCCCTCCCCCACTTTCTGCCGACCCTGAAGCGGGGGGGGGCTCCAAACCGGGGGATCCCCCGCCCCCCCCCCCGGGGATTGGCAACCCTACAACCGTATCCCCCAACTTCTTTGGCTAGGAAAGGACAGCAATGATGCCATTATCAGGAAAAAGCAACTATGCAACCAGGGTTTCCTCTAAGCTGAGTCAGTGTGAGCTAGCTCACAGCTTTTTAGCCTCCACCTCGCGCTTTTTTTTTTGTCTTAGCTCAGGAAAAGTGACCCCAGAGCAAACCGGTTTATGCAGCAGCTCACAATTGGAATGTCGGTAGCTCACAAAGTAGAATTTTTGCTCACGAGAGCCCACAGCTTAGAGGGAGCTCTGCGTGCAACCCCATTGGGAGCGATCAGAGCTGCCACCTCTGGGTTGGGAGAATCCTGAAGATTTGGTGGGGGAGAGCTGAGGAGGGTGAGGTTAGAGGAGGGGAAGAACCTCAGAGAGGCATCGTGCGGTAGAGTCCACCCTCCCAAGCAGCCCTTTTCTCTCAGGGAACCAATCTCTATCATCTGGAGGTCAGCTATAATTCTGGGAGAGCTCCAGGCCTCACCTGGTGATTGGAAGCCCAAGCAGTGAAGGCTAAATGAACTCTTTGCCCTCAGCATGGCCTCAGAGGCCCCAGCTACTGGCCAATCAGGGCTGGAACTAACTGCATAGCTATCCCTCCCCCCCTTTCCTGGGTTCTCTTTCCTGGTCACGCTTGAATGTGATGGAATGCTGTTGGGACTTTAAAAAAAAAACCCTGTAATAACCTCTCTGAAGGCCTCTTTTTATTTCCACGGGTTGGCTTGCTGCGTCGTCCAACCTTTCTCCCCGAGTCTGAAGGCAGATTACAAAATAGAGCCGTACAACGGGACCAGTATAAGGCTGTGTAATGAGGCTGGCTTGCAAAGTTAGAAAGCGATGTCGTATAAAGGGGGTAAGACGTGGTGTAAGGAATGCAAAAACTGGATTGCAGGAATGAGAAAACAATGCGATAAAAAGCACAAAACACACACAAAAGTGCCATATAGTGCCAGGTGCCGTCTATCATCATAGTATCTTCCTAAGTGTTTTAAGTGACTTCTTCTTGTAATACACATATCTCGCTTTCTGTTTTGCCGACACAGTTGGGGATATAAAATGGCTGCTACATGCTTCTCGCCCAAGTTGAATTTCCTTGAAGCTCACCTTGCTTGGGCATTTCCTTGTCAGAATGTACATAGATTTGGGTGGGCAAAGCAGTATGGGCAGTAAAGGAGGTGATAGTGGTGAAAAAGGCCCAACCCAGTAGGTATTCTCTGGCACAAACCCAATTGAGCCGGTGTTGTTCAAAAAAACAAAGAGCCCCGTGGCGCAGAGTGTTAAAGCTGCAGGACTGCAGTTCTAAGCTTTGCTCATGACCTGAGTTCGATCCCCGGTGGAAGCTGGGTTTTCAGGTGGCCGGCTCGAGGTTGACTCAGCCTTCCATCCTTCCAACGTCGGTCAAATGAGTCCCCAGCTTGCTGGGAGGAAAGTGTAAAAGACTGGGGAAGGCAAGGGCAAACCACCCCGTAAAAAGTCTGCCGTGAAAACGTTGTGAAAGCAGCGTCACCCCAGATTCGGAAACGACTGGTGCTTGCACAGGGGACCTTTCCTTTCCTGTTTAAAAACATCACAGTTCCGTCTCAGTGGCACTGGCGCAGCTTTGCATTTGGACTGGCCTCTCTAAAGTTTTGTGGTATATAATGTTCTGGAATCAGTCTTCTAGTTTGGGGGCAGGGGCAGGATCCAAAAAGAGGGGGATTAGGGGAGCCATCCGAAAAAGCTTTCCTTGCAAGTAAGCCCCGTATTGTACAAAAGGCAACCCTTTGGGGAAAGGGTTCTGAGGATTGCATTGCGGGATTGCAGGAGGATGGTTGAAATGTCCATTGGGTTGCAGATTTAAGACGGAAAGGCAGAATAAATGACCGAAGAAATGGAAGCAGTCAGAGGAAAGGGATTTGCGGGGGTTCTTCATTTTAGAATATAGAGTTGCCAACCTCCTGGACTAAAAGTTCTGGTTGTTTTGTAATTTATGACGGTGGAGTTTGGATATGAGTGTGTTTAACTTTGTGGGCCTTGTGTAATTTAATAACAGAAGCTGGTTTTCGCGGTGGGTTATGTACCTTTGATTTTTTTTGTCCTATTGCCGTGTTACTCTCTGTGTGTTGTATAATCCCCAGGTGAGGTCTGGAGATCTCCGAGAATTACAACTACACTCCCGTTGACCGAGATCAGTTTCCTTGGGGGGAAAGTTTTGCTTTGGAGGGTGGACCTATGGCATTACCCTACTGAGGTCTCTCCCCACACAGTATCCCAAAACCTCCAATAATTTCCCAACCGAGATCCGGCAGCCCTTGTTTCTACGGTTGCCAGTTTCGACTCAAGAAATATCTGGGGACTTTGGGGGTGGAGTCAGGAGACTTTGGGGGGGGGGGTGGAACCAGGAGCAAAGGTGTGACAAGCACGATTGAAATCCAAAGGGAGTTCTGGCCATCACATTTAAAGGGAACGCATGCCTTTTAAATGCCTTCCCTCCATTGGAAATAATGAAGGATGGGGGCACCTTCTTTGGGGGCTCATAGAATTGGGCCCCCCAGTCCAATCTTTTTCAAACTTGAGGGGTATTTTGAGGACAAGCACTGGGTGCTATGCTGAAAATTCGGTGCCTCTGCCTCTAAAAAGAGCCCCCTCCCCAGAGCCCCAGATACCCACAGATCAATTCTCTGTTACTGGTATCAGTCTTCATAGGGAGTAATGGAGTGGCCAGCAGACATTTCCCTCCCCCCTCCCCGCTTTCTGATAACCCTGAAGCGGGGGGGGGGCAGGGCCTCCAAACCAGGGGATCCCCTGTCTCTAACTGGGGATTGGCAACCCTACTCATTTCTGCTTTGCCATCCTCCCAAGTTCTGTTTCTGCAGTTAAAAGAGGCCCGAAGGAGCAGACCCCTTTAAAGGGGAAGAAAAAGAGACCGGTGGGGGCCTACAATGTAAAAAAGATCGCTTTCCAGTCCCGGGTTTATGATTTCACTTCTTAGAAAGACTCCTGTTCCCCTAGGCTTTGAAGTTCACCTTTGCCAATCTTTGCTTCTAATTCTCCAAGCTGGTTCCGGAGGGGCGGTCGGGGGCCCTCCTTCTGGCTTCTGAGCTCAGGGGGCTTTGATTGATGGTTCTTCGGTGGTGCCCTCCATGAGAGGTGATGTGGGGAGGGCAGCAGCGGTGCAGAGCTGGGAGGGAGGTAAGATTTCGTTGCAGGGGAAGGCGCTGAGCTGGCTTTCCGCCCCCACCCCACCCCCCTGCAGCGTTTTAGGGAGGGCAATCCTTGCAATAGTTTCTCTGGTTTTGGGAATGATTTCCACCAGGCCAACATGGAAGCTGTTGGATAGAGCCTCAAGAGAGACCCAAGAACTAGGGTTGCCAATCCCCAGGTGGTGGCAGGGGGATCTCCTGGTTTGGAAGCCCTCCCCCCCCCACTTCAGGGTCATCAGAAAGCACGGGGCGGAGAAAGGGAAATGTCTGCTGGACGCTCTGGAGACCGATTCCCATAGGGTATAATGGAGAATTGCTCTGCTGGTATCTGGGACTCTGGGAGGGCCTGTTTTTTGAGGTAGAGGCACCAAATTTGCAGCAAAGCATCCCGTGCCTCTCCCCAAAATACCCGCCAAGTTTGAAAAGGATGGGACCAGGGGGTCCAATTCTATGAGCACCAAAAGAGGGTGCCCCTATCCTTCATTATTTCCAATGGAGGGAAGGCATTTAAAAGGTGTACGGTCCCTTTAAATGTGATGGCCAGACCTCCCTTTGGAGTTCACTTATGCTTGTCACAACCTGGCTCCACCCCCGACATCTGGCTCCACCCCCAAAATCCCCAGATATTTCTTGAGTTGGATCTAGCAACCCTAGGCTTCAGTGGGATTTAATGCCAGAGCGGCTGTTTTTTTTAACATTTAGGCTAAGTAGACACTGGCCTATGGGGCCCCACTCCTTCAGGGGCCCCAGGCCAGGTTTTCTCCTGGTTTCCCCTTTGCTTGCAGCCCTCAGCCTGTAATCACAGCCAGCGACTGAGCCGCTCTTTGCCCGATTTGCCTGGTGAGGCTGCTGCTAGCGTCGTCGCCAAGTTTGCCTCTCTCTTGCCTTTCCCCTGCAGCTTTGTCCAAGGGGCTTTTGAGAAGGTGGCTGCAGCGGGGGGTCACAGGCGGCGGGGTGGGAGCTCCAACTCTGAGATAATTTGCAAGGGGCCCCCTGAGATTTTGACTGCCTAGGGGCCTCCGCAGGGTTTAACCCAGCACAGTCCAGCTGAACTGATCTCTGTTGCTTGGAGATCGCGTGGACTAGGAGGAGACCTCCGGGTGCCACCTGGAAGCTGGTGACCCTAGGAATGGGGTCAGGGTTGCCAATTCCAGCCTGGGGGATTCCTGGAAAGTTGGGGGCAGTGGAGGCAGGAATCTAAAGGGGCCATTTTCTCCCAAGGAACAGATCTTTGGAGTGCGGAGATCAGTTGCGATTCCGAGTGGGACTGGCCGTTGGGCGCATAGAGACCTAGGCAGACTTGGGCCTGCTGTGCCCCCCCATGCCCCTGTGGCATCACGCGCCCCCCACACTGCCTCCTCCCTTCCCCACCTCCTCTGCTCCCCAGATCTATTTAAATGCCCGGAACCTGTGGTTCTATCTAAAGGTGAGTCCTGTCCCCACCGATCAGCTGATCGGCGATAAAACCATGCGGCGCTCAGTCAATGCCCGGGCAGGCCAGCAGAAGCAGACCGTGGAGCCTGAAAGGGCAGCTGCCCACTTCCTGGATGGGAAGGAAATGGGGAGGAGACAGCGCCGCGGCTGCCCTTTCAGCCTTCGTTGTCCGCTTTTGCTGGCCTGACTGGGCATTGACTGCACGCCGCATGGTTTTACCGCCGATCGGCTGATCGGCGAGGGGATACGCCTTTAGATAGCCCGGCGCTTCACTGCCAGTTCCAGGCGTTTAAATAGACTTGGGGGGGAGGAAGGAGGAGGCTGGGGAGCAGGCAAACTAGGCATTTGCCTAGGGGGGAGGCAGAATTCTGTACCCCCACCCTGCCAGCGCCCTAGGCGACCACCTAGCTTGCCTAGTGGGCAAGCCGAGCTTGATTCCAAGGGAACTCAGGGCCCTGTCAGGAGACTGGTGGCCCAAATTGGGGGGAGGTGGGTCAAGAGGGGGAGCCTCTCTCTGCCACGTTCTGCTGAGCGCTACATTGCACAATCGTCGGGAGCGGCCATTGGGGCACCTCCTTTGGTCTGTGGGAGGGTGGCGTTTGCAAATGGGTTGTTTTGAGCCAGGTTGCATGGGACTCGGAAGATCTGGGCCGATAGGGGCGGGGGAGTGGCGTTCCAGGTGCAGTGCTTTGGCAACACAGCTCACTTGGGGAGAGTCCAATGGGACCGGTTTGGCGTCACCTGCCAGGACGCCCCGCTTGCAAAATGTAAGATCTCTGGATTCCAAGCTGAGAATTGGGTACCTGGTGGTATCTCCCTTTTGCCTGGGTTTGCCAGGAAATATCTGGGGACTTTAAGGATGGAGCCAGGAGACTTTGGGGGTGGAGCCAGGAGCAAGGTTGTGTCAAGCACAGTTGACCTCCAAAGGGAGTTCCAGCCATCGCAGTTAAAAGCACGGGTGCAATCCTAACAGGAGCTCCTTTTAGGCCACACACCCCTGATGTAGTCAATCCTCCAAGAGTTTACAAGGCTCTTTTTTGTGAATTCTTGGAGGATTGGCTACATCGGGGAGGGTGTGGCCTAATATGCAAAAGAGCACCTGCAAGAATTCCATCCCTGGTTAAAGGGACTGCATTCCTTTTAAATGCCTTCCCTATCTTGGAAACAATGGAAGAGGGGCACCTTCATTAGGGGGCTCATTGAACTGGACTCCCTGGCAACATCTTTTTGAAACTTGGGAGGTGTTTTGAGGAGAGGCACCGGATGCTAAGCTGAAAATTTGGTGCCTCTATCTCAAAAAACAGCTCCCCTAAGCCCCAGATACTCACAGGTTGATTTTCCATTATATAAGAACTTACAAAGCGCCCTGTAAGCTCTAGGAGGATTGGCTACATCAGGGGTGTGTGGCCTAATAGGCAAAGGAGTTCCTGCTACAAAAAAAGCCCCGATAACTCCAGCCAGCTGTCAAAGATTGCCAGCTTTGGGTTGGGAAATCCCTGGAGATTTGGGGGTGGAGCTTGGAGAGGCCGCTGTTTGGGAAGGGGAGGGGCTTCAGCAGGGTCAAACGCCACAGAGTCCGCCCTCCAAATCAGCCATTTTCTCCAGGGGGGGCTGATCTCTGCACTCTGAAGTTGGTTGTAATCCCAGGAGAATGCCAGGCCCCACCTGGAGGTTGGCAACGGGGCATCTCTCACCCCTTAGGAGCAGAAGGAAACCTTTAAAGTTCAGGACCGGAGGAAAACACTTAATCCTGCCTCTCACATTGATTTTTTTTTTAAATAAGCATTATTATTTTGACCTGAAGACAGCAATCCTAAGAAAATCTCTGAATTCTCTCAGGTCAATTCAGTAAGGTTTACTCCCAGGAAAATGCTCTGAGGATTGTGCTGGAAAGGAGCTTTAGATTTTATTTTTTAGGAACGCATTTAGGCACATCTGCAATTTTCCGTGTCCTTTTTTAGCACAGGGGGAACAGCAAGGAATCCCCCCTCCCCATAAACTATTCAGGGTGCCTCATAAAAAGCTCTCTCTTCTCTCTCCGCCCCCCATAAAACCCCCGCCTTTTAGGAATGCCAGCTTCTTTTTCACACATCCACCCCCCCCTGCCCCGTCGAAACCTGACCGTATTCTTTTTACACATGGAGGTAAATTTATTGCTCTATTCAGTCCTTTCTCTGGCTTCTACCCGGGAAAGCCAATTTCATTGTCTTTCTTTCCACTTCATTTCTCAGAGCCGCCTATCCCCTGCCCCGCCCCCCCCCCCACTCCACCTTTTCTTCTTGGCCTGCCTAAGCCAAATCAGTTTTATGGGCCTTTCTTGCTTTTTGTTATGCAAAAGGCAAGCGTGATAATTGGGCTCTTTTGGGGGCCAAGATTGGCGCTTAATTAGCAGTTCAAAGGCAGGAGCGGAATGGGCTGTCCTTGCCTGGCTTCGCTCTGGTCAGCTGGTCACTTCGGGCCTGGCCACCTGCCGGGACTGGCTCTCCTGGGACCTTCTGAAAAGGGGGCATCAATCACTGCTCTGGGGGAGGAGAGTTCCATTGGGGGCCCTGACGCTCCCCAGAACAACTCGAGAATCATAGCATTGGAAGGGACCTCCGGGGTCATCTAGTCCAACCCCCTGCACAGTGCAGGGAATTCACAAAGACCTTTCCAGCTCTCCAGTGGGAGTTGCCCAGTATTTGCTTGCTGGTGGATCACCCAGATCGACGGGGCTGGTGGCTGGTGGAGGGCTATCAGAATTTTGGGTAAGGGCAAGGAATATCTGATTGGTTCTTCTATGGTGTTGTCTTGACTGCCTTTTTAATTTTTGACTTGGTTTTCCCGTTTTGAATCCTGTATATGTTTTATTCCATTTAAAGTTTTTTTAAAAAAAAAATGTTTAATCATGTCCCCGTTAAGCCCTTTTACTGCAAGATTTCATTCTTTTTTTGTTGCCTGTGATACTCAAGATTAAGATTATTGTCCTTTTTATCCCTATTATTATTAATTATCAATTGGCGTTACGATTCCATGTATCTATATTGTTTTATTTTGACATATGGACAAATCGTATGCTCATTCCTTTCTGTAAGCTATTGCTATGCCATTAAAGGTTATTGGTTGGTTACAAAGGAAAGGGAAAGGAAAGGTCCCCTGTGCAAGCACCAGTCTTTTCTGACTCTGGGGTGACGTTGCTTTCACAACGTTTTCGCGGCAGACTTTTTACGGGGCGGTTTGCCATTGCCTTCCCCAGTCACCTACACTTTCCCCCCAGCAAGCTGGGGACTCATTTTATCGACCTCGGAAGGATGGGAGGCTGAGTCAACCTCAAGCCGGCTACCTGAAAACTCAGCTTCTGCCGGGGATCGAACTTAGGTCGTGAGCAGAGCTTCGGACTGCAGCACTGCAGCTTTAACACTCTGCGCCACGAGGCTCTTTTTCACAAAGCTCTCCCGCTAAATTCACAGGATCTTCATTGCTGTCAGATGACCATCTAGCCTCTGTTGAAAAACCTCCAAGGAAGGAGAGCCAACCACCTCCCGAGGAAGCCTGTTCCACTGAGGAACTGTTCTAACGAGCGTTGGTTCTGGTCCTGCTTTTTGGGGCAAGGAGTTCAGATTTTTCCATTCTTCAAACAGTAGGAGTAACCAGGATCATTTCGGTGCTAAGTCACATAAGAACATAAGAGAAGCCATGTTGGATGAGGCCAATGGCCCATCCAGTTCAGCATTCTGTGTCACATAAGAGAAGCCATGTTGGATCAGGCCAATGGCCCATCCAGTTCAGCATTCTGTGTCACATAAGAGAAGCCATGTTGGATCAGGCCAATGGCCCATCCAGTCCAACACTCTGTGTCACATAAGAGAAGCCATGTTGGATCAGGCTAATGGCCCATCCAGTTCAATACTCTGTGTCACACAGTGGCCATAAAAACCCAAGTGCCATCAGGAGGTTCACAAGTGGGGCTAGAAGCCCATCCACTTTGCCCCCCCGGCCCCAAGCACCAAGAATACAGAGCATCACTGCCCCAGACAGTTCCAATAATATACTGTGGCTAATAGCCACTGATAGACCTCTGCTCCATATTTTATCCAATCCCCTCTTGAAGCTGGCTATGCTTGTAGCCGCCACAACCTCCTGTGGCAGTGAATTCCAAGTGTTAATCACCCTTTGGGTGAAGAAGTACCTCCTTTTATCCATTCTAACCCGACTGCTTAGCAATTTCATTGAATGCCCACAAGTTCTTGTATTGTGAGAAAGGGAGAAAAGTACTTCTTTCTCTACTTTCTCCATCCCATGCGTAATCTTGTAAACCTCTATCATGTCACCCTGCAGTTGACATTTCTCTAAGCTAAAGAGCCCCAAGCGTTTTAACCTTTCTTCATAGGGAAAGTGTTGCAAACCTTGGATCATTCTAGTTGCCCTTTTCTGGACTTTTCCCAATGTTATAATATCTTTTTGGAGGTGCCGTGACCAGAATTGTACACGGTATTCCAAATGAGGCCACACCATCGATTTATACAGGGGCATTCTGATACTGGCTGGTCGCCTGTAGCCTGTGGACACCTGTGGCCGCCACGCAGAAGGCTCCCAAGCTGATGGAAAATGGGATTGTGTGAAATGGAGTCAACTGAGTTTTTCTTGGCTTCTGTTCAAAATACGTTCCCAGGGCTGGGCCCAACCGCCTCCGGCTTCAGGGTGTGTGTCGGCTTGGGGGGTGGGGAGGGGGCAGACTCAATTTCCCAATATCCCAAATCCAGGATGCAATATCAGATAAAACTCAGAGGGAAGAGATTAGGCGAAACCCTCGCTTCTCTGCGCTGGCTTGGCGTAAAGGGTTTTTAAATTTTCTTTTAACAAATCAGCAACTTCCCTGGCTTGTAACAAGGTGCGTTTAAATTTAAAGATTGAAAAAACTTCTGTGAAAAGTGCCTTTCTGGGAACCTTGAAGGGAGAGAGGGGGCCAGTTCTCCAGACGAAGAACACGACAGGTTGATGCGCTGCAGAAATTCAGGTCTTTGGGGGTGGAGCCAGGAGACTTTGGGGTTGGAGCCAGGAGACTTTGGGGTTGGAGCCAGGAGCAAGGCTGTGACAAGCACAACTGAACTCCAAAGGGAGTTCTGGCCATCACATTTAAAGGGACGGCACACCTTTTTAAATGCCTTCCTTACATAGGAAATACAGAAGGAAGGGGCGCCTTCTTTGGGGGCTCATAGAATTGGAACCTTTGGTCCCATCCTTTTGAAACTTGCGGAGTATTTTGGGGAGAGGTACTGGATGCCATGCTGAAAATTTGGTGCCTCTGCCTCAAAAAACAGCCCCCCTTCAGAGCCCCAGACACCCTCTGATCAATTCTCCATTATTTCCTATGGGAATAAGTCTCTATAGGGAATAATGGAGTTCCCAGCAGACATTTTCCTCCCCTTCCCCTTCTTTCTGATGACCCTGAAGTGAGGGGGAGGGCCTCCAAACCAGGAGATCCCCTGCCCCCACCTGGGGATTGGCAACCCTACATAACTGTCAACCAGTTCTAATAAAGCCTGAGAGAGAGTAGGATCCCTTTGAACAGGCTCCGGGAAAAGGACATTTTCTTTTAGGTCTAAGGGGGGGCCAAAATCTGAGAAGCCCCCACAGGAGCTGGGAGCCCAGAGCAAGGCTCAGGCGCCTTTGAAGAACCGAAGGGAAGAACTGTGTTGAAACCGGGTGCCAGAGATCCACAAAGAGCCACTATCAGAAAGACCGCATGGAGCTAGATCGAGATAGGCAGCCGTTTGAGTCTGTCTGTAGCAGCAGAAAAGGGCCAGAGTCCGGCAACACCTGAAAGTCTTGCAAAATTTGGGACAAGATATCTGAAGAAGTCAGCAGTGACTCACAAAAGCTCCTACCCTTCCCCCAGTTTTTTTCTTAGCCTTGCTCCTGGACTCTGGCTCTTTTCTGCTGCTAAAGAAGACGACGACTGCAGATTTATACCCCGCCCTTCTCTCTGAATCAGAGACTCAGAGCTGCTTACAATCTCCTATATCTTCTCCCCCCACAACAGACACCCTGTGAGGTGGGTGGGGCTGAGAGGGCTCTTCCAGAAGCTGCCCTTTCAAGGACAACTCCTAGGAGAGGTATGGCTGACCCAAGGCCATTCCAGCAGGTGCAAGTGGAGGAGTGGGGAATCAAACCTGGTTCTCCCAGATAAGAGTCCACACACTTAACCGCTACACCAAACTGGTTCTTACAGCAGCTGCAAGTGGAGGAGTAGGGAATCCAACCCGGTTCTCCCAGATAAGAGTCCACACACTTAACCGCTACACCAAACTGGCTCTTACAGCAGCTGCCCTTTCTCACCAAACTGGCTGAGAGAACTCTTACAGCAGCTGCCCTTTCAAGGACAACTCTGCAAGAGCTATGGCTGACCCAAGGCCAAACCAGCAGCTGCAGGTGGAGGAGGGGGGAATCAAACCCGGTTTTCCCAGATAAGAGTCCGCGCACTTCACCGCTACAGCAAAAGGCCACAAGTCATTCAAATATGCAACCTAACATTACTGAAAATTGACATGTGGATTAATCATAAGGTTTCCGAAGCCCAAAAATGCTGGTTGTGGTGAGCCTGAGAAATGGTGCACAGCGAGGCCTCACAATAGATCATAAAATTACCCGGAAACTCCTTGAGAGATTGCTTGCACTTGGATTTCAGGCCGCTGTTCGCTTCGATGTCTTTTAGGTCCATAATATAATACTTACACGTCATTCCATTCACAGGCTGGTTATTCCAGCAGTGCCTCTCCCCCTCCCATAGTGCTTAACTTAAAGATGTCTTTAAAAAAAAGAGCCACATATGGTTCCATCCTGAGCCAGTTTGGTGTAGTGGTGAAGTGCGCTGACTCTTATCTGGGAGAACCGGGTTTGATTCCCCACTCCTCCACTTGCAGCTGCTGGAATGGCCTTGGGTCAGCCAGAGCTCTCTTATCTGGAAGAACCGGGTTTGATTCCCCACTCCTTCACTTGCAGCTGCTGGAATGGCCTTGGGTCAGCCAGAGCTCTCTTATCTGGAAGAACTGGGTTTGGTTCCCCACTCCTTCACTTGCACCCGCTAGCATGGTCTTGGGCCAGTTAGAGCTCTGCTATATGGAAGAACCGGGTTTGATTCCCCCACTCCTCCACTTGCACCTGCTGGAATGGCCTTGGGTCAGCCAGAGCTCTCTTATCTGGGAGAACCGGGTTTGATTCCCCACTCCTCCACTTGCAGCTGCTGGAATGGCCTTGGGTCAGCCAGAGCTCTCTTATCTAGGAGAACCGGGTTTGATTCCCCACTCCTCCACTTGCACATGCTGGAATGGCCTTGGGTCAGCCATAGCTCTTGCAGGAGTTGTCCTTGAAAGAGCAGGTGCTGTAAAGAGCTCTCTCAGTCTGACCCATCTCACAGGGTGTCTGTTGTGGGGGGGGGGGGAGGTAAAGGAGATTGTGAGCGCTCTGAGACTCTGAGATTCAGAATATAGAACGGGATATAAATCCAATATCATCATCATCAATACCATCAAGAAATCCAGGATGGCTACGCAGAGCAGGCAAGGGCACACTAAAATCCTGACGCCTCAGCTATTGAGTGTCCCGTTTTTGCAATTGTACCGACTTGCTAGGCATGATCCACCTTGAGTCGCGGTAAGAAAGACCAACTAGAAATACTGTCGATAAATAAACATGCCGCTTCCATTCGTCTCTTGCCTGCGGAACCCTGCGGGTTCATCAGAAGTCGGCTGTGACTTCACAGCATTTAATGATTATTAATAAGTGTAATTTGGAGCATTCTGAATGTTCAAATGGCTTTGGATACATCAGCTGGTCGTCCCGACAATAATTCTGCAAAGCAGGCCAATGTTGTTAGGCCCGGATTTCATAGTCAGGAGCAGTGTTTCTTCTAAGCTGAGTTAGCGTGAGCTAGCTCAGTTTTTTTAGCCTCCCGCTCACACCTTTTTGTCTTAGCTCAGGGGAAAATGGCTCCAGAGCAAACTCATTGATGCAGTCGCTCCCAACTTTGATGGCAGTCGCTCACAAAATAGAATTTTTGCTCACAAGGCTCCGCAGCTTAGAGGAAACATTGGTCAGAAGTAGGGTTGAAAACTCCAGGTTGGGAAATACCTGGAGATTTGGGGGGGGGGGGTTGGAACCTGAAGAGGGTGGGGTTTGAGAAGGGCAGGGACTTCAGTGGGGTACGATGCCATGGAGTCCACCTTCCAAAGCCGCCATTTTCTCCAAGGGAACTGATCTAGGGTTGCCACACACACCCCACTGGGAACCTTATTGCCGATGAGAATCGTTTTGAATAATACTCTTGGAGTCTGTGAGCATCGGTTCCAAATTAAATAAGGTGGCCAGAAGAAGAGTTCTCTCTAGGGTTGCCAAGTCCAATTTAAGAAATATCTGGGGATTTTAAGGGTGGAGCCAGGAAACATTGGGGGCGGAGCCAGGAGCAAGGGTGTGACAAGCATGATTGAACTCCAAGGGAGTTCTGGCCATCACATTTAAAGGGACAGCACACCTTTTTAAATGCCTTCCTTCCATAGGAAATAATGAAGGATAGGGGCACCTTCTTTTGGGGCTCATAGCATTGGACCCCCTGGCTCAGTCATTTTGAAACTTGGGGGATATTTTGGAGAGAGGCACTAGATGCAATACTGAACATTTTTGTGCCCCTACCTCAAATAACCAGCCCCCGCAGAGCTCCCGATACCTCCAGATCATACCCTATGAGAATCGATCTCCACATAGAGAATAATGAAGTGCCCAGCACTTCGTTCCTTCCCTCCCCCTCTCCCCCCCCCCCTGTTTCTGGCAACTCTGAAGCGAGGGACTGGCATCTCTACTCACGTTTTGCTGCCAACTTCTTCAAAGTAACATGGACACACCATCCCAATAGGAAGCCTTTCCCATCGGGGACTGACGCCTCCGGAGGGGGAAAGGCACATGGTGGCTGTGGGGGCGGGGCTTCCCCTCACCCCCCCCCCTGCCGGCCAGCTGAAAGGAGCCTGGGAAAGCGGAAGAACCCCCATTGGGACCTGGGGATTAGCATGCCTAGTTCTCTCTCTCAAAACAGGCGACATATTATCCTAGGGTGCATTTCGCCCCAATTTTGGCTTACTTTGGGTACAAGTGCAATACTGCCACGCTCTTGAGCCAGCGCCACAACTCTGAGTGACTACGGGTATGAGTAGTGCTCTGTTACACCCTTCAGCAGCCACAAGTATCGCACTTCAGTGTTAACTTTTTGTGACTCATTCCGTGTCTTTGGAAATCATCTCCAAAACAACATATGCGATGCCAATATATTTTGGAGGATTAGGAACTGTTGAGTTTTTTCAGGATTGATTATCCGGACTCCCGTTATTATAAAGAAGCAGAGGCTGTGTGGAATTTCTAAATTTTGTTCAATATGCGTGCTTCCGTCAATTCAATTTGCAAATTGCAATTTGCAATACAATTTACACTATTGCATAAGAACAGCGATTACCGTTGCTTGTTACTGTGCGTGTTTTGTTTTGTTTGCTCAACCTGGACTGTGTTTTCGTTTTGCAAATGCATGTTGATGGAGTGTGAACTGGCAGAGACTGACCAAGAGAGAGAGATTTTGGGGTCGTGGTAGAGAACTCATTGAAAATGTCAAGACAGTGTGCGATTGCAATAAAAAAGGCCAATGCCATGCTGGGTATTATTAGGAAGGGAAGTGAAAACAAATCAGCCAGTATCATAATGCCCCTGTATAAATCGATGGTGCGGTCTCATTTGGAATACTGTGTGCAATTCTGGTCGCCGCACCTCAAAAAGGATATTATAGCATTGGAAAAAGTGCAGAAAAGGGCAACTAGAATGATTACAGGTTTGGAACACTTTCCCTATGAAGAAAGGTTAAAACGCTTGGGGCTCTTTAGCTTGGAGAAACGTCGGCTGCGGGGTGACATGATAGAGGTTTACAAGATTATGCGTGGGATGGAGAAGGTAGAGAAAGAAGTACTTTTCTCCCTTTCTCACAATACAAGAACTTGTGGGCATTCAATGAAATTGCTAAGCAGTCGGGTTAGAATGGATAAAAGGAGGTACTTCTTCACCCAAAGAGTGATTAACATGTGGAATTCACTGCCACAGGAGGTGGTGGCGGCTACAAGCATAGCCAGCTTCAAGAGGGGGTTAGATAAAAATATGGAGCAGAGGTCCATCAGTGGCTATTAGCCACAGTGTGTGTGTGTGTGTGTGTGTGTGTGTGTGTATATATATATATATATATATATATATATATATATATATAAATTTTTGGCCACTGTGTGACACAGAGTGTTGGACTGGATGGGCCATTGGCCTGATCCAACAGGGCTTCTCTTATGTTCTTACGTGACACACAGTGTTGGACTGGATGGGCCATTGGCCTGATCCAACAGGGCTTCTCTTATGTTCTTACGTGACACACAGTGTTGGACTGGATGGGCCATTGGCCTGATCCAACAGGGCTTCTCTTATGTTCTTACATGACACACAGTGTTGGACTGGATGGGCCACTGGCCTGATCCAACATGGCTTCTCTTATGTTCTTCTGTGACACAGAGTGTTGGACTGGATGGGCCATTGGCCTGATCCAACATGGCTGTTCTTATGTTCTTTGTGTTTTTGTCTCTACCCCTCCCATGCTTTCATAGGCTCTTCCTTACTGCCAGCCAGCGGGGGGGGGCATAAATCTCACCCCCAACTGACCTTTTTGGGCCTTCTTCTGGACAGGGGTGATGCTCTGGTTTTTGGGCAAAACTCTGTGGTTTGAAGTCAAATTTATCACAGAGTTTTGCCCAAGAAACAGAGTGTCACCCTTCCCCAGCCAGGAGTAACCCCAAAAATGCCCAACATCACTTCCCAGTATCCTGGAAGGACATCGGGAGACCCCTGCTGGCCTGGTATGAAACTAATTCCTGTTCCCTGAAGATCAGTTTTGGTAGCAGGAGATCTCCAGTCAGCACCTGGAGCCTGGCAACCAAAGGGTGAGCCTGAGGGAACAATGCCTTGGGTCACTACAATAAGGAGGGAATCAATGTACGATTGGGGGCGGGGAGGTGACTACTGATTGACAGATGTCGACTGGGCCCAGCTGGGCAAAGTGTGGAATCCAGAGTGAAATGGGTGGGCCCTTGCTTGGGGTAACAAAATACCCCGAAAATAGGATTACCAAGTCCAATTCAAGAAATATCTGGGGACTTTGGGGGTGGAGCCAGGAGACTTTGGGGGTGGAGCCAGGAGCAAGGTTGTGACAAGCACAATTGAACTCCAAAGGGAGTTCTGGCCATCACATTTAAAGGGACCGCAAACCTTTTAAATGCCTTCCCTCCACTGGAAATAATGGATAGGGGCACCTTCTTTTGGGGCTCATAGAATTGGACCCCCTGGTCTAGTCTTTTTGAAACTTGGAGGGTGTTTTGAGGAGAAGTACCAGATGCTACACTGCAAATTTGATGCCTCTATCTCAAAAAACAGGGGCCCCCCAGAGCCCCAGATACCTACAGATCAATTCTCCGTTATTCCCTATGAGAATAAGTCTCCATAGGGAATAATAGAGCTCCCAGCAGACATTTCCCTCCCCTCCCTCTGCTTTCTGATGACCCTGAGGTGGGGGGAGGGCCTCCAAACCGGGGAATCCCTTGCCCCCACCTGCCTTCCCCGCTGGGTTAGTAGCAGCAACGAGAGTCAGACCAAAGACTTGGCAATTCACGGCCCAGTTCCTGTGTTCAGTTAGCTTATTCCACGTTCGAGTTGTGTTTCTGTCTTTGCTCCCCGGAATCCACTTCAGGGCGGGAAACCTTCCCTGGCAAAGGATTGATCGCGGCACGCCCACCCTGCGCGGGTGTCCTTGCCAAAGCGGCTGAGTCACGCAGATGTTTGTATGAGCTGGAGAGAGAGGGGGCAGGAGGAGGCATTTGCCAGCCGATCCGACTGGCACCCGGGGGTGGATCCCACATGGAGAGCTATGCCCTTCATCCCCCACCCCCGCCCAGCAGACCTCTATCTCTTAAGCGCCGCAGAAACAGGGGTGGAGGGTGAGGTTCAAGGAGTGAATCCAGTTGGACCTGAAGCGGATGGCTTCTTCTGTCAGAGCAGAAAACTCAGTAAAGGCTTTGATCAAAAATGCTAGGAAATTTTATTTATTTTTTTTATTTATTTATCTGAGATTTATATCCCGCCCTTCCCACTAGGTGTCTCAGGGCGGCTTACAACATGTAAAACTAACATAAAATATAAAATTAAGCATTAAATTAACATTTCATAATTTATAGTTAAAAATCTAAACAATTATTATATACATAAACATTAAAATCATACAGCGGTCTTAAAGCTACACTCGATTCAAGTTCGATTTCAAATTCAGTATTTCGGTGTTCAGCGTTCGATGTTCGATGCCGGTTAGCTGTGGGCCAGCCGGAAGAGGGCTGTCTTACAGGCCCTTTCGGCAGCTGGTTCCACCAAGATGGGGCCATTACGGAGAAGGCCCTGTCCCTTGTAGCTTTCAAACGGGCTTCCTTTGGCCCGGGGACAACCAGAAATTCATGAATTGGGGTCTACTGGGGCTTTTAAGTTCTGCATTGCAGCTAGGGGTGCCAGCCTCCAGGTGGGGCCTGGAGATCTCCCAGGATTGCAACTGAGCTTTAGACTACAGAGATCAGTTCCCCGGGGGGGGGGCATTGGTAGGCTTGCCAATCCCCAGGTCCCAGGGGGATCTCCTGCTTTCCCAGGCTCCTTCCCGCCCCCACTCAGCTGGCCGCAGGGGGGAAGCCCCGCCCCCATAGCTCCCATGTGACTTTCCACCTCCGGAAGCTTCAGTCTCCAATTGGAAAGGCTTCCTCTTGGGATGGTGTGTCTGTGAAGAATTTGGCAGAGAGTAGAGAGGCCAATTCCTCGCTTCAGAGTTGCCAGAAATGGGGGGGGGAGGGAAATGTCTGCTGGGCACTTCATAATTCCCTATGTGGAGATCGATTCTCATAGGGTATAATGGGGAATTGATCTGGAAGTATCGGGGGCTCTTGGGGGACTGTTTTTTGAGGTAGAGGCACCAAAGTTTCAGTATAGCATCTAGTGCCTCTCCCCAAAATGCCCCCCAAGTTTCAAAATGATTGGGCCAGGGGGTCCAATGCTATGAGCCCCAAAAGAAGGTGCCCCTATCCTTCATTATTTCTTATGGAAGGAAGGCATTTTAAAAGGTGTGCTGTCTCTTTAAATGTGATGGCCCAAACTCGTTTTGGAGTTCAGTTATGCTTGTCACAGCCTTGATCTTGGCTCCACCCCCAAAGTCCCCAGATATTTCTTGAATTGGACTTGGCAACCCTAGGGAATGGTCACTTTGGAGGGTAGACTGTACGGTGCTGTATCTAGGGCCTTTTTTGAACAGGAACGCAGTTCCAGCTGACTTGGCATCAGGGGATGTGGCCTGATATGCAAATGAGTTCCCACTGGGCATTTTCTACCCCAAAAAGGACCTGATTGTACCCTATTGAGACATCTTTCCAAAACACACATCCTTAGGCTCCACCTCTGAATCTCCAGGAATTTTCCAGCCTGGAGTTGGCATTCCTGCAGTGTGAACAAAGAAATTCTTCCCCTCCCGCCCTACCCTGTACACACACTGTTTTCTTAATTTCACCTGGCTCCCACAAGGAGACATAAAGGTAGCCTACATTTCCCCCCAGGTGGATCAAAAAGCAATTCCCTGGGATGTTTGAAGTTAGGGGAGGGGGAGAGAATCAATCTTTCCTCCCCATGTGTTACACCTTCTCCTTCCAGCACTTAAAACAAAAAAATGCTGGCGATCCATTTGTGCCCCTTCTACCATCTTATGCGCTCACGAGCTGGATGCAGAAAAGGAGGGTTTTGAGCTGGTCTCTCCAGGGCTTTTCTTGTAGCAGGAACTCCTTTGCATATTAGGCCACACACCCCTGATGTAGCAAATCCTCCTGGAGCTTACAGGGCTCTTTGTACAGGGCCTACAATAAGCCCCAGGAGGATTGGCTACATCAGGGGTGTGTGGCCTAATATGCAAAGGAGTTCCTTCTGCAAACAAAACCCTGGGTCTCTCTCAATCACACATGGACCTGTAAGCCGCCCCACGTGTGCCTGTGGGTCTCGTCACAATTTATATGTGACACCTGGTGTTGGAAATTTGGCCTCATTTGGAGACATGTGTGAAGCGGCAAAGGAGGGTGGATTTTCCAACGGCTGAGCTCTTTCGCATCTTCAGGAAAATGTCTCCCCCTAGAGGCCTGTGGCACCTTGAAGACCAACCAAGTTTTATTCGAGGTGTGCACTGTCTCGTGTGCTTCCTCAGAGACATGAGTGTGTATCTTTTAGTTAGTCGTGAAGGTGCTACTGGATTAGCATCTGCGAGACCCAAGTCTGAACCTCCAGTTGCGCTGTGGGAGCTCACTGGGCCCATCACAAACTCTCGGTCTAGCCTACCTCACCGCGCTGTTAAAATGGAGAAGTGAACCATTTCAGCCACTTTGGGGATAAAGGCAGGGTAATCCCGTGTGTGCTACTGCAATAAAAAAGACCAACGCCATGCTGGGAATTATTAGGAAGGGAATTGAAAACAAATCCGCCAGTATCGTAATGCCCCTGTATAAATCGATGGTGCGGTCTCATTTGGAGTACTGTGTGCAGTTCTGGTCGCCGCACCTCAAAAAGGATATTATAGCATTGGAGAAAGTTCAGAAAAGGGCAACTAGAATGATTAAAGGGGCTGGAGCACTTTCCCTATGAAGAAAGGTTGAAACGCTTAGGGCTCTTTAGCTTGGAGAAACGGCGACTGAGGGGTGACATGATAAGAGGTCTACAAGATTATGCAAGGGATAGAGATGGTAGAAAAAGTAGTACTTTTTACCTTTCTCACAATACGAGAATTTGTGGGCACTCCATGAAATTGTTGAGCAGCCAGATTAGAACGGATTAAAGGAAGTCTTTCTTCACCCAATGGATGATTAACACATGGAATTGGCGGAGATGGCGGCAGCTACAGGCATAGCCAGCTTCAAGAGGGGATTGGATAAATATCTGGAGCAGAGCTCCATCAGTGGCTATCAGCCACAGCATGTTGGAACTCTCTGTTTGGGGCAAGTGATGTTCTGTATTCTTGGTGCTTGGGAGGGGAAACAGTGGGAGGGCTTCTGGTGTTCTGGCCCCACCTCCTGAAGGCACCTGAGTTTTTTGGCCTCTGTGTGACACAGTGTTGGACTGGATGGGCCACTGGCCTGATCCAACATGGCTTCTCTTATGTTCTTATGTGACACAGAGTGTTGGACTGGAGGGGCCACTGGCCTGATCCAACATGGCTTCTCTTGTGTTCTTATGTGACACAGAGTGTTGGATTAGATGGGCCACTGGCCTGATCCAACATGGCTTCTCTTATGTTCTTATGTGACACAGAGTGTTGGACTGGATGGGCCACTGGCCTGATCCAACATGGCTTCTCTTGTGTTCTTATGTGACACAGAGTGTTGGACTGGATGGGCCACTGGCCTGATCCAACATGGCTTCTCTTATGTTCTTATGTGACACAGAGTGTTGGACTGGATGGGCCACTGGCCTGATCCAGCATGGCTTCTCTTGTGTTCTTATGTGACACAGAGTGTTGGATTAGATGGGCCACTGTCCTGATCCAACAGGGCTTCTCTTATGTTCTTATGTGACACAGAGCGTTGGACTGGATGGGCCATTGGCCTGATCCAACAGGGCTTCTCTTATGTTCTTATGTGACACAGAGTGTTGGACTGGATGGGCCACTGGCCTGATCCAACATGGCTTCTCTTATGTTCTTATGTGACACAGAGTGTTGGACTGGATGGGCCACTGGCCTGATCCAACATGGCTTCTCTTATGTTCTTATGTGACACAGAGTGTTGGACTGTATGGGCCATTGGCCTGATCCAACAGGGCTTCTCTTATGTTCTTATCACAAACTCTTAGTCTAATCTACCTCGCCACGCTGTTAAAATGGAGAAGAGAACATTATTAGCCATTTTGGGGATAAAGGCGAGGTACAAACGAATGAAATAAATAATAAGTCACCTCTGCTCCTCTCTCGGACAGATGGCCTTCATGCGTGTATTTCTGTTCTCTTCTTTTAGGGATGTCTCCGTGCAAAATCATGAAGTGCAACTCTGAATTTTTAGCCGCCACCTCGGGGCCTCACCACCTGGGCGCCGAGGAGGCCCCTGAATTCTGTACCGCTTTGCGCACCTACGCTCACTGCACCCACCGCACAGCCCGGACGTGCCGGGGGGACTTGGCTTACCACTCCGCCGTCCACGGCATCGATGACCTCATGGTCCAACACAACTGCTCCAAAGAGGGCCCCACCGCCCCGCCCCGCCTCCGCCCCCCGCCCCGGGGAGACAGCCAGGAGCGCTCGGACAGCCCGGAGGTCTGCTATTATGAGAAGAGTTTCCACAAACACTCCCCCCCTCCCAACTACACCCACTGCGGGCTCTTTGGGGACCCCCACCTGAGGACTTTTTCGGACACTTTCCAGACGTGCAAAGTTCAGGGGGCGTGGCCTCTCATAGACAATACCTACCTGAACGTACAGGTCACCAACACCCCTGTTTGGCCCGGATCCGCGGCAACCGCCACAAGCAAGGTAAAAAACGTGAGAGACATGATGATTGATGGTGATATTGGTGATGATATTGGATTTGTATCCTGCCCTATAATCTGAATCTCAGAGTCTCAGAACGATCACAGTCTCTTTTATCTTCCCCCCCTCCAGAACAGACACCCTGTGAGGTGGGTCAGGCCAAGAGAGCTCTTACAGCAGCTGCCCTTTCAAGGACAACTCCTATGAGAGCTCTGGCTGACCCAAGGCCATGCCAGCAGCTGCAAGCGGAGGAGTGGGGAATCAAACCCGGTTCTCCCAGATAAGAGAGCTATGCCTGACCCAAGGCCATGCCAGCAGCTGCAAGTGGAGGAGTGGGGAATCAAACCCAGTTCTCCCAGATAAGAGAGCTCTGGCTGACCCAAGGCCATTCCAGCAGCTGCAAGTGGAGGAGTGGGGAATCAAACCCGGTTCTCCCAGATAAGAGAGCTAAGGCTGACCCAAGGCCATTCCAGCAGCTGCAAGTGGAGAAGTGGGGAAACAAACCCAGTTCTCCCAGATAAGAGAGCTCTGGCTGACCCAAGGCTATTCCAGCAGCTGCAAGTGGAGGAGTGGGGAATCAAACCCGGTTCTCCCAGATAAGAGAGCTATGGCTGACCCAAGGCCATTCCAGCAGCTGCAAGTGGAGAAGTGGGGAAACAAACCCAGTTCTCCCAGATAAGAGAACTCTGGCTGACCCAAGGCCATTCCAGCAGCTGCAAGTGGAGGAGTGGGGAATCAAACCCGGTTCTCCCAGATAAGAGAGCTCTGGCTGACCCAAGGCCATTCCAGCAGCTGCAAGTGGAGGAGTGGGGAATCAAACCCGGTTCTCCCAGATAAGAGAGCTCTGGCTGACCCAAGGCCATTCCAGCAGCTGCAAGTGGAGGAGTGGGGAATCAAACCCGGTTCTCCCAGATAAGAGAGCTCTGGCTTACTCAAGGCCATTCCAGCAGCTGCAAGTGGAGGAGTGAGGAATCAAACCCGGTTCTCCCAGATAAGAGAGCTCTGGCTGACCCAAGGCCATTCCAGCAGCTGCAAGTGGAGGAGTGAGGAATCAAACCCGGTTCTCCCAGATAAGAGAGCTATGGCTGACCCAAGGCCATTCCAGCAGCTGCAAGTGGAGGAGTGGGGAATCAAACCTGGTTCTCCCAAATAAGAGTCCGCACACTTAACCACCACACCAAACTGGCTCTGTGGTGGTGACCAGCGCCTTAGGAAGCTGTCCACATGTAGCCAATTAGGAGACACGTCTTTTCTTCCAAATTCATTTATTTACCTTACTTAGACCCCACTTTAATCCCTATTGGGAACCTAAAGCGGCTTACATGGGTCTCCTCATGTTTATTCTCAAAACAACCCTGTGAGGTGGGCTAGGTTGAGTGTATGTGACTGGCCCAAGGTCACCCAGCAAGCTTCCAGAGTAGGGGATTCGAACCTGGGTCTCGAGTACACCTTCCTGACTGACTACGGCAGGCGTGGCCAACCTTGCTTAATGAAAGAGCCATGTAGAATAAACGTTAGACGCTTGAGTGTCACAAGACATGAATGTCAGATGTATGAGAGGAGGGAGGGAGGGAGAGAAGGAAGGAAAATAGATGGGGGAGGAAGGAGAGACAAAGAGGTGGAAAGAAAGCAACTTTAACTTTAAATGCATTCCCCAAGCTGCCAGCTAGCTTGGCTTGGAGAAGCGATTTAAAGAAAGAAATATCTTCTCCAAGCCAACGAACAGGGCAGTGGGGGCTTTGAGAGCCACACAACATGTGTGAAAGAACCATATGTGGCTTCCGAGCCATAGTTTGGCCACCCCTGGACTGGGGCTACATCTGGGAAAGGCTTCAGTCTTTATTGTGTGGAATGGCAAAAATCTGCTTGCAAAAGGCAGCTGAAGCGGATTGAAATGGTGTTATTTTGCATGGAAGAGCAGGGCTTTTTTTTTATAGCAGGAGCTCCTTTGCATATTAGGCCACACACCCCTCATATAGCCAGTCCTCCAAGAGCTTACAGGGCACTTCTTACAGGGCCTGCTGTAAGCTCCAGGAGGATCGGCTACATCAGGGAGGTGTGGCCTAATATGCAAAGGAGCTCCTGCTACAAAAAAGGCTCTGTGAAGGTGCTGTGAGATCTCCGACTTGCTGTGAGAGCTCCGCATGGACGGGAGGCTCGCCAGAAAGCCCAGGGCTGCTATGATGAAGAAGGCAATACTTTTAAGCAAACCAAATGACAAATCTCATGAGAGGTCCCTGTAAATCTGTTGCAACTTGATGGCCTTTATTCCTCTCCTGCAAGATGAAAGTCAGGCAGTTCTCTACCATCCAGGGGCAGCGCTGGGGTTTTTGCCGCCCCACCCGCGGCCCCGTCTCTGCCCTTTTAAAGAGGGGGGAGGTGGAGCCACTTCTGCCATCAAGCAGAAACAGCCGATCTGCCTCCCTCCTCCAATTTAAATGGTCCCAGGTCCAGTCCCTGGAATCTCCAGCTAAAAGGATCAGTTAGGAGGTGAGATGAGAAGTCTCCAGCTGAAACTGTAAAGAGGTACTTCTGGACAATACTGACCTTGATGGATCGGTGGTCTCTGATTCCATATAAGATAGCTTCATACATTCAACCGCCTCCGTTTGTTATCAGGAAATAATTATTTGGTGCTTTAACACCAGGAGAGAGTGTGAGTGGAGTGTTGAGTTGCCAGAGGGACGGTGGCTCAGTGGTAGAGCATCTGCTTGGGAAGCAGAAGGTCCCAGGTTCAATCCCCGGCATCTCCAAAAAAGGGTCCAGGCAAATAGGTGTGAAAAACCTCAGCTTGAGACCCTGGAGAGCCGCTGCCAGTCTGAGAAGACAAGACTGACTTTGATGGACCAAGGGTCTGATTCAGTAGAAGGCAGCTTCATATGTTCATATGTTCAGACAGGAGTGTTGGGGGGCGGTGGGGGGAGCATCCCAGTGGGAAAATTAAAAGGGAAAGGCCTTGTCCACTTCTAGGAAGTTCTGACCATAGAGTTCCTGGCGATTACTAGAGCGACAAGAGTAGCTCTAGGAATTACCAGAAACTCTATGGTCCGAACTACCTGGAAGCGACAAGGGTAACTCTAGGAATTACCAGAAGCTCTATGGTCAGAACTTCCTGTGAATGGATAAGCCTCTATTTTTCTTTATAATTTTTCTTCCCAGGATGACTGTGCCCCCTCCTGTTTGCCCCAGTTTATGCCCAACAACCAGGGGAGCATTGGTGGGCAAGGACCACAATTACCAGGAGATCTCCCAACAGAATTGGACAAATTATGAGAGCCAGTTTGGTGTAGTGGTGAAGTGTGCGGACTCTTATCTGGGAGAACCGGGTTTGATTCCCCACTCCTCCACTTGCAGCTGCTGGAATGGCCTTGGGTTAGCCATAGCTCTCTTATCTGAGAGAACTGGGTTTGATTCCCCACTCCTCCACTTGCAGCTGCTGGAATGGCCTTGGGTTAGCCAGAGCTCTCGCAGAGCTGTCCTTGAAAGGGCAGCTTCTGGGAGAGCTCTCTCAGCCCCACACTCCTCACTAGGTACCTGTTGTGGGGGAAGAAGGAGATTGTAAGCCGCTCTGAGTCTCTGATTCAGAGAGAAGGGCAGGGTATAAATCTGCGGTGGTCTTCTTCTTCAAATGGGAATCCTAGTGGGTGTAGGTTGTCGTCTGCATTTGAGAACTCTCTTCAGTGCTATGCTGTCATTTTCACACTTTCCCCCCTCTGTTGTCTGTGCAGCTCACAATCATCTTCAAGAGTTTCCATGAATGCGTGGACCAAAAAGTCTACCAGGCAGAGATGGACGAGCTCCCAGCGGCATTCATTGACGGCTCCCAGAACGGTGGTGACAAGCACGGAGCCAACAGCCTGAAGATCACTGAGAAGGTATCGGGTCAACACGTTGAGATCCAGGCCAAGTACATCGGAACCACCATCGTGGTGAGGCAGGTTGGCCGCTACCTCACCTTTGCTGTGCGGATGCCTGAGGAAGTAGTCAACGCCGTGGAGGACAGAGACAACCAGGGCCTCTACCTCTGTCTGCGGGGCTGTCCACTCAATGAACAAATAGATGTTGAGGCCATCCGCTCCGCTGTGCAGGCCCCCGAAAGCCAGCCTCGCCCTAAAGGGCGGGCCTTCACTCACGACACGGCTACGGCCAAATGCCGAGAGAAGCTGCCCGTGGAGGACGTGTACTTCAAATCCTGCGTCTTTGACCTCTTGACCACGGGGGATGTCAACTTCACCCTTGCGGCCTACTACGCCTTCGAGGACGTCAAGATGCTCCATTCCAACAAAGACAAATTGCACTTGTACGGACAGCCCAGGAACGCGGCTCCCTCCCGGCGACCCGTTCCACTTTTGCTTCTCCTAGCCGTGCTGGGGTATTTGAGCCACTTCTCAGCCGTTTCCCTATAGGCCTTCACCTCGGTGGAGACAACCACAGACAAAATCGTAGTACTGATACAAGCTGAGCCATCTGGGAGCGAATGGTTGCGTCGCCTCTCTGAGCGAGTTGTGGACCTCCTTGCGGGACAGCATTTTTCTTCCGTTGTGAAGAGTTTCTGTACAAATCTGACTCACGTTTGCCGCCTCCTCCATCCCCTCAGTTCCTCCTATCGCTAAGACTTCTGGGAGGCCCCCGCGTTCCTTGCACCCCTTTTTCTGTGTTTCAGATGGTTGTGGTGATTGTGACTTTGCCATTTATGTAAGCCGGGCCATTGTCAGGGAGGCGAAGGTGGCGGCAACGGAAGGGGCCGGGGTTGCCGGAAAGGAGTGGCGGGATCACAACTGCACGGGAAGGCGACAAAAGACCAGTGGGAAAGGTCTTCTGAAGGTCTTCTCAGCACAGGCCACTCAGGGCCTCCCTCTCTGGGCTGTTAGAATATCTTTTTGTTGGATGTGCCCGTTGACTCTGGGGAGCAACGTCTGCACCCGATGAAATGCCTCACACATGCTCCTCCTCCTTGCATAAGTGGAGTGTGCCCCTTACATATTTGTAATAGCCGGGGGTGGAATTCTCGCCGGAGCTCCTTTGCATATTAGGCCACACGCCCCTACTGTAGCCAATCCTCCTGGAGCTTACAAGGTGCTTTTTTGTAAACTCTTGGAGGATTGGCTACATCAGGGAGGTGTGGCCTAATATGCAAAGGAGCTCCTGCTAGGATTCCCCCCCTGGTAATAGCTGCTGGTGCCCCACTCTCAACGTCTGCGCTCTCCCTTGCGCGGCTGCAGGCAGCTGCCTAGGCAAAGTTGGGTGTGGCGAGTATGTTGGGATCTGCCCTCTTCTCCCCTTTCCTGCCCTCCTGTCTTCGGTCCTGGAAAGATTGGGAGGGGGCGGGGGAGAGGAGATCCGGTTTGCTGGAATCTTTTTCTTCCTCCTCTAGCAAGGCATTTGCTCTTTGGGTAAGGAAAGGGTGTAACTGGGGTTGCTGGTATCTTCTGTGACCCACCTCCAGCCTGAGTGACAGTGGAAGAAAAAATAAAATCACTGCCAGCCTCATTGCTGGTTCATCACATCCGGGTACAACCCGGAAGTGACAATAGGTACCTCTAGGAATGTCTGGAAACTCTACAGTAAAACTACAATGTTTCTGGCAATTCTTAGAGCTACCCTTTATCACTTCCAGCTTGCACCTGGAAGTGATGTAGTGATGTCAGTGACATCACACACCCCGCCCCCAGGCCTCCCACTCATTGCCTGGCAAATCAGCAATAGGGAAGGGATCCGCTTTCCAGCACAGCAGATTTGGGCCCAGTCCAAATGGAGCACTCTCCCTATCCCTGCTCCATTTTCTGTCCTCTGCTTCTAACCCCCACCTCTCACACTCATTCCAGTACTCTCAGGATACACAAGGCCAGTATTCCAGTGGCATATGCTACTTCTTTTAACGTTGATCTTGCACAGCAACTAGAGGTGGAGAGTTTTCTTCCTGGGGGGTTCTTAACGGAAACATGACAAGGGCTCCAAACCTTATACCTCCCTTCCTCCAATTTTTGTGTGTGTGCGCTTTGGAGAACTTCTTTACTCAGAGTAATTAAATGGTTGGATCCACTGCCTGTGTTCCCTATGTGTTTTGCCCCCTCTAGTGGTCGATTTGATGTTACATCGCAGTTGCACCCCCGGTATGAAAACCTGCAGTTTAAATTTGCAGGGAGATACGCCAGCCATAAAATAACATTGAATTGACCGCTAGAGGAAACAAAACACGTGCAGGACAGGAAAAAAAACTACAATGAAGCAACAGGCAAGGAAAATTAGAAGGGAGAATAGCCCTTTGGCGTACAAACCAGAGCTGGGCAGGGTAGTGGTATACTGTGGTTTACAATGTTTTCAAATTTGTTACGCGGGATTACCCCTAAGTGCTGCTATCTGATTTGTTTTCCTTTATCTCTGTGTTCCACCTCTCCATATATTTCCCAGTCCCGGTTGACTGAGTCTAAGCAGTCAAGGAATGGCATCTTTGAGGAATGAGGCACCAACCCATAATACTCACCGAGTCCAACCCCCAGCAGCCCAGCTTCTGTTTTCTGTTTTCCATTTTCTCCCACAGCATCTCCACTGCACCATTCAAACACAATTTCATAGCCCTTGGGTGTAAATTATTATGTCTGTAATATAGAGAAAGACCTCCTGAAGGTCTTACGTGACTGTACAGATGAAGAGGTGTAAGTTTTGTTTCAAATGGTTAAAGACAATATGTGTTTACTACTTTACTTCCTCTCCCCCCCCCCTTTGGTTGATTTGCCAGTGACCCGTTTGTCCCCCCTTTTCTATGGATTTGGCGTTTCTTTGGACAGAGAGCATGAAACAGGGGTGGCTCAACCGAGTTTGCAAACTTGGGTTTGCTCGGGGTCAGAATGGGAGGTTGGGGGTTGACAGGTTTGTAGAGGAGTGGATCGGAGTTCCCGGTCCCTGGAAAACCATCAACTGCAAAAGGAGATCTAGTTGAGAACTATCAGCCACCTTGAAATTAGTCATTCTTGTACAAACGCAGTCCAGCTAATGCTATTCTTTTCGCCAGCCTAACCTTTGAATGCTTACTAGAAGCAGAAGTGGTCTTTCTTTCTCCTGTCCTTCAGCCAGCACGTAAAGGATGGTTGTGTGGTGATCTGGAAACACGTTGCTGATCCCCAGACAACTTTTCTTACCCAATTACGGTTGCCGGCAGGGGTGGAATTCTAGCAGGAGTTCCTTTGCATATTAGGTCACACCCCCAATGTAGCCAATCCTCCAAGAGCTTACAAAAAAAGAGCCTTGTAAGCTCTAGGAGGATTGGCTACATCGCGGGGTGTGGCCTAATATGCAAAGGAAATCCTGCTAGAATTCCACCCCTGGGTGCTGGAGAAATTTCTTGAAATTTTGGGGGTGGAATCTGGGGAAGACAGGGTCTGTGGAGGGCAAGGACCTCACTGGGTATAATGCCATATAGCCCACCCTCCAAAGCCATTGTTTCATTCAGAACTGATTTACATCATCAGTTGCAAATCCAGAGCCCCACATGGTGGTTGGGAGCCCTACCCACAATCCTGTGCAAGCCTTTTTTTTTTTTGTAGCAGACACTCCTTTGCATATTAGGCTGCACCCCTTAATGTAGCCCATTATCCTGCAGTTTACAGCAGGCCCTGTACAAAGAGCCCTCTAAGCTCTGGGAGGATTGGCTACATCAGAGGTGTGTGGCCTCATATGCAAAGGAGTTCCTGCTACAAAAAGAAGCCCTGATCCTGTGCAAAGCCCGTAAAGGATACACTCCTTGTTGATGGCCGCGTAGCTGCACTGTCTGCATCCAGTGCAATACAGCAATGGATCAATAGGTCCCCTTTTCAGATAGTATCCTTGGGCTCCAACTGCACATTATGTTTACGGTGGTGTGCAATCCAGCCAAAAGGGGGAATCTTTTGTTTTTAATCTCATTCCCGCCAACTCCTTTAAAGACAGAGTTTAAAAACAGAGTTCACACGTCCATCAATGCTGAGACTGGAATAGTAAGACTTTTTTGAAAATGAACTTCCGTCTAGGCTTTCAACAAAACTAAATGTGCAAATGCAGATATAGTTTATCCACATTGAGACGTGCCGCAGAAGTTCTGAAATTACGACGGGGGGAACTAAGAGAATCACCTGACATGAACATAACCACCTCCGTGTCTGTGCCCCATTTTTATTCACAAAAAAAAGACAGGTCTCCTACCTAGAGAAATGGCTTCCATTTCCGGAGAAATAACAAACCTTTTCATTGTTGGGCCAGTCTAGACCAGGGGTGGCCAAACTGTGGCTCTTTCACATATATTGTGTGGCTCTTGAAGCCCCCGCAGTCCTGTCGGCTGGCTTGGAGAAGGCATGTCTCTTTAAATCACTGTAAAGTTAAAGTTGCTTTCTTTCCACTTCTCTCTCCCTCCCCTCTCCCCATCTTCCTTCCTCTCTCCCTCCCTCCTTCCTTCCTTGCAGCTCTCAAACATCTGATGTTCATGTCTTGTGGCTCTCAGACATCTGGCATTTATTCTATGTTGTTCTTCCATTAAGCAAGTTTGGCCACCCCTGGTCTAGACAATCGCATCCCTCATTCAACATTTTAGCCCACTTCTGATTTGGTAATTATTATTCATAGATTATAAACTGGTTGTAGATTTTAATTATAATTAAAAAAAAAAAGACAGGCAAATCTTAACTCTCCCTTTGGCTGTATTCCTACAAAAGCTGCCCTAGTGGATGGGTTCAAACCTGAGGTGAGTCTCCAAGTCCTCCTGGAACTTGAAACATGAATAATTGTCTACCACAGGAATTGGTTCTTTTAAAAAAGATGAAATAATGTGTGTGGCTGGGTCATCTCAATAGATCCCATTTTTTTTAGGATCTGCAGCTGTTGGGATATCCCTGTTTTAATGCTCAAAGAATCGAGAAAGCACTTTATTTTGTAACGTTATGGCTTACCGGTAAAGCAGACCCTATGAAGACCCAACAAATTAGAACAAATAAAGGGCGGGGTGTTTGTCCCCTAAGCCATCCCACCTTCCTTCCACATTTTGTGTGCGCGTAGAACTTTTGTGGGGTGTTAACTGTACATACTGTAAATTATTTATTGATGAAAAATTCAAGTAAAATTTTTTTTCCCTTCTTCTCAGCACTCTGGATGCGTCTGCTTTTTGGGGCATGAAATCTTTAACACATACCGTGAACCAGTTTGTATGTGTGTGCGTGCGCATGAAACCCTTCCCACACATATCCACACAACTGACTTTTCCTTTGGAGACCAGGGGGTCAGTTCATAGAAAAAGAGATGCTGGAGCTCATTTGCATAACTCCTTTGCATATGCCACACACACACCCTGACATCACCAGAAGGTGGACTAAATTCTATCAGCTCAGCATCTAACTTCAAATGCTTCTCGAATTAGAATTGTCATAATTAAACCTCACTCCCATCATACTTTTTAAATGACTTTCTTCTATGTGGCCACAGTGGCATGAGGAAGATTTCCATCTCTCTGCTGTATAGGTTTGGGTTATTTCCCCATTTTTTGTGGGGGGGAAATATTAGAAAGTTTGTCAAATCTTAGAGTTCAGAAAAATTCTCCCAGGGAGGTTGAACAATGGAGCCCAGATGAAAAGATATTGCATTTATATCCTGCATCCTATACTCTGAATCTGAGTCTCAGAGTGGTCACAATCTCCTTTACCTCCCCCCCCACACACACACACACACACAACAGACACCCTGTGAGGTGTGTGGGGCTGAGAGAGCTCTCCTAGAAGCTGCCCTTTCAAGGGCAATTCCTATAAGAGCTACGGCTGACCCAAGGCCATTCCAGCGGCTTCAAGTGGAGGAGTGGGGAATCAAACCCAGCTCTCACAGATGAGAGTCCACACACTTAACCACTACACCAAACTGGTGTATTTTTTTTGGAAGGGGGGGGGCGGTGGTAAGAAAGAAAGAGCATAATAAAATTGAGAGGTTCTGGAGCTCTGCTCCTGTGAGCTCCTGCCCCAAATGAGGCCTGCATGTAACAAAGGAAACCTTGGCTCTTGGAAGCTTGTACCTTGAACACCTTGTGGGCTTTTCCAGTGCTAGTGGACTAGATGGACCATTGTTCTGATCCAGCACAATTGCGTTCTTCTTACAGGACTTGACTCTAGCTTTTCTGCTGCAGACCCAGCACGGCTAACCCTCCGAAACTCTCTCCCCCTCCCTCCCCTCCTGGTGCTCCTGCCTGCCTGGGCCCCTCTCTGCAAAGGCCGCTTGCTCTCCCCCGTGCCAAGTCAGCAATGGCTGAATCAGTGTTTCCATTATAAAACCCCGTCTCTTTGGGGAACACGTCCCAGCTGTGAAATTTCACTCTTGCTTGCAAGACGAGAGCAGCCTGGCTGCGGAAAAAAAATCTTGTTTCGTTTGGGGCTCTCTCCCATGCATGGGGGGTGGGAGAGAGCAGTCTTGCGCTGCCAGGAAAATGTGTTTTGTTCTCTCCCCATCGGTAGACCCCGAGAGGAGGAAAACGACCCCAAAAACATCAGAGTTGGTGGCCGGAGTTCAGACAGGATGCTGCAGGCTGGATCTCTCTTGCTTTGAACATAAGGTTAACAGAACCAGAGATGAAGAAGAGCTCATGGGTCACCAAGGTACAAAACCCCAAAAAAGCATCCTACCGGGGAACAAATAGAGCATAATAGTTTGCATAAAGGTACATAACATTCATTCACAAAACTGTAGGAAACGTACAATATGATAAACACAAGCCCCAGTCATTTCCAACTCTGGGGTGACGTTGCTTTCACATTTTTATGGCAGACTTTTGTTAGGGGCCGGTTTGCCATTGCCTTCCCCAGTCATCTACACTTTCCCCCCAGCAAGCTGGGGACTCATTTGACCGACCTCGGAAGGATGGAAAGCTGAGTCAACCTTGAGCTGGCTACCTGAACCCAGCTTCTGCCGGGATCGAACTCAGGTCGTGAACAGAGCTTAGGTCTGCAATACTGCAGGTTTAACACTCTGCACCATGGGGCTCATATTGAACATCTGAAGCTGCCTTATACTGAATCAGACCCTGGGTCCATCCAAGTCAGTATTGTCTACTCACACTGGCAGCAGCTCTCCAGGGTCTCAAGCTGAGGTTTTTCATGCCTACTTGCTTGGACCCTTTTTAGTTGGAAATGCCAGGGATTGAACCTGGAACCTCCTGCTTACCAAGCAGATGCTCTGCCACTGAGCCACCGTCCCTCCCCTTGTACATACATGTACAATAGGATAAATAAGAAAGCATTCTCTCTAAAACTTTACTCAAAGACTGTAAAGTCTGCCAAAAGGGGTTCTCGGGTGTGCAGAAGTATGTCTAACGATCTGGTGAAATTGAACTTCTGGCTCCAGTTTGAAAAACACCACATATAAGGCAGGATCTCACAGGTAACACTTCTCTGCTGCTCCACTCCCCTCCCCACCAAAAAATGTGTATACACAGAGAGAGACACACACACACTTTTTATATGCTGCACCATGGAAGACTTTAGTTGATGATTTGTCAGTTTATGGTGGCGGGAAGTGGCGTCAAGTTGCCCCCAACCTACGGCAATTCTGTGGCGATTTCAAGCTATTCAGAGGTGGTCTGCAGCTGCTGATTCCTCAGTGGTCTCCTAACTGAGTACTAACCAGGAAAAGTCTTAGCTTCCGAGACCTGAGGAAACCAGGCCAGGTATCACATTAAAAAAGGTAAAGGTTGTCCCCTGTGCAAGCACCAGTCGTTTCCGACTCTGGGGTGACGTTGCTTTCATGACATTTCCATGGCAGACTTTTTACACTGTGGTTTGCCGTTGCCTTCCCCAGTCCTCTACACTTCCCCCCCAGCAAGCTGGGGACTCATTTTACCAACCTTGGAAGGATGGAAGGCTGAGTCAACCTTGAGCCAGCTATCTGAACCCAGCTTCCGCCGGGATCAAACTCAGGTCGTGAGCAGAGAGCTCGGACTGCAGTACTGCAGCTTTACCACTCTGCGGCACTTCATTTATACCCTACTTTACTTCCTCAGTGGGGACTTAAAGGGGCTTTCATGTATTCTCCCCTGCTCCATTTTGTTCTTACAAGATCCCTATAGAAACGTTTAAATATGGCACATTTTTAAAAGACCATTTAGAGAAAATTATTTTCCTGTGGGGTAGTTAGGCTGGGAGTGTGAAACTGGCCCAAGGTCACCCAGAGGGCTTCCGTGGCAGAGAGGGGATTTGTAAGAACATCAGAGAAGCCATATTGGATCAGGCCAATGGCCCATCCAGTCCAACACTCTGTGTCACACAGTGGACAAAACCCAGGGGCCATCAGTAGGTCCAGAAGGGGACCAGAACTCCAAAAGCCCTCCCACTGTTGCCCCCCCCCCCAAACACCAAGATAGAGCATCATGGCCACAAATATAAGGACATAAGAGAAGCCATATTAGATCATGCCACTGGCCCATCCAGTCCAACACTGTGTCACATAAGAACATAAGAGAAGCCCTGTTGGATCAGGCCAGTGGCCCATCCAGTCCAACACTCTGTGTCACATAAGAACATAAGAGAAGCCATGTTGGATCAGGCCAGTGGCCCATCCAGTTCAACACTCTGGGTCACATAAGAACATAAGAGAAGCCCTGTTGGATCAGGCCAGTGGCCCATCCAGTCCAACACTCTGTGTCACACAGTGGTCCAAAAAAACCAGGTGCCATCAGGAGGTCCACCAGCAGAGCCAGGACTCCAGGAGCCCCCCCCCCCCACGGTTGCACCCCCAAGCACTAAATAGACAGCATTACTGCTCCAGACATAAGAAAGGAGACGCCATGTTGGATCAGGCCAGTGGCCCATCCAGTCCAACACTCTGTGTCACACAGTGGTCCAAAAAAAACCAGGTGCCATCAGGAGGTCCACCAGCAGAGCCAGGACTCCAGGAGCCCCCCCCCCACGGTTGCACCCCCAAGCACTAAATAGACAGCATTACTGCTCCAGACATAAGAAAGGAGACGCCATGTTGGATCAGGCCAATGGCCCTTCCAGTCCAACACTCTGTGTCACACAGTGGCCAAAAACCAGGGGCCATCAGGAGGTCCACCAAAAGGGCCAGAACTCCAGAAGCCCTCCCACTGTTGCCCCCAAGCACCAAGAATGCAGAGCATTACTGCCCCAGACATGAGAACATAGGAGATGCCGTGTTGGATCAGGCCAATGGCCCATCCAGTCCAACTCTCTGTGTCACACAGTGGCCCAAATCCAGGTGCCGTCAGGAGGTCCCAGACAGGTTCCATCTCTACTTTGTGGCTAAAAGCCACTGATGGACCTCTGCTCCATTTGACCCTGGATCTCCCATATCATATCATATTCTGACTCCAATCACTTCTCCCTGTTGGATTTGATACACACTTCTGCTATTTCCAAATGATGTGTTGTGTGAAATAATCAGAAATTCAAAGCATCCATTCTATGTCAGCAACCTTCAAGGCCCTTTAAGGCCAGAAATCGGCATACCCATGGGACCATCTCTACCTGTATGTGCACTCCAGGCCAGCAGTGCCTGCCAGTTCCCAGCCTGAGGGACATCTGCCTGGCTTCAAGCAGAGCCAGGGCCTTCTCAGTTGTGGAAGGATGGCTCAGAACTAGGGTTACCAGATGTCCTCTTTTTGTGTGTGTGTTCATCCTCTTTTTGGCTCTTTTTTTAAAAAAAAAAACCTGATGAAATGTCCTCTTCTTTTAGGGTTGGGAGGTTAGAAATATTCTTAGTAGGAATTATCATCGCTTAAATGAGGGGTGGCCAGACGGTGACTTGGAAGCCACATGTGGCTTTTTCACACATATTGTGTGGCTCTTGAAGCCCCCAGCACCCTCTCAGCTGGTTTGGAGAAGGCATTTAAAGTTAAAGTTGCTTTCTTTCTGTTTCTCCCTCCCTCCTTCCTCCCCCATCTATTTCCTTCCTTCCTTCCTTCCTTCCTTCCTTCCTTCCTTCCTTCCTTCCTTCCTTCCTTCCTTCCTTCCTTCCTTCCTTCCTTCCTTCCTTCCTTCCTTCCTTCCATCCTTCCTTCTTTCCTTCCTTCCAACATCTGACGTCCATGTCTTGTAGTTCTCACACATCTGATGTTTATTCCATGTGGCTCTTTCGTTAAGCGAGTTTGGACACCCTTGGCTTAAATAGCAGGGGGTATTCAAAATGAGATCTGTCACAATGATCACTTGTTTGAAGTAGTCGGGAAATATGTCCTTTCTTCCTGGTATTTTTGTATTTGTGTGCACGTGTGTGTGTGTGTACCTGGAAGTCATGGCAACTTCTGGTGACTGACCTCTACTGGAGGATATTCAGAGAGCTGGCTGAATAAAGCCTGCCTCTGCGTCTTCTGCGACTTCTGGTATTGCCAGGGTCGATCCCGCTTAGCTACCGAGATCTGATGAGATGGGGCTTGCCTGAGCGATACAGGTCAGGGCTAATATGTCCTTTTTTCAAACGAGGGTAAACCTCTGAGAACAGGAACTCATGCAGGTATGCGACAGACAGCCTTCTTAGAGAGAGGCCATTCATGCTCTGCTGAATACGAAGCTCCTCCTCCAATATGAACATATGAAGCTGCCTTCTACTGAATCAGACCCTCAGTCCATCAAAGTCAGTATTGTCTTCTCAGACTGGCAGCGGCTCTCCAGGGTCTCAAGCTAAGGTTTTTCACACCTATTTGCCTGGACCCTTTTTTGGAGATGCCAGGGATTGAACCTGGGACCTTCTGCTTACCAAGCACATGCTCTACCACTGAGCCACCGTCCCTCCCCTAATGATAGGATATGTACCCTGCAAATATCAGATGCTTGTGTTGCATAGGTCTGTGTTACAAACAGATTAAGCGTCGTAACATGAGTGTGAGTTTCTAAACAATTACAAAATGGAAGATTCTATGAATTTAATACAAAACAGTTGGGACCCATAAATATTCCGTTGTTCACAAATTCACAGCTGTGTCACCCTATTCCTCCTGGCCAGCTTCCAGCGTGGTTGAAGCAATTACCCACCCCCAGACCAGTTTCCACATCTAAAAAGGCATCTGGCAACTTCGGGACCAGTGGCTGCAAACGGCGGCTCTCCCAACTAGAGACCCCTCTTGTAAGGCTATTAAGGGGTAAAAGTGATGTTTTTTTGTAGAAGATACAAGAATTTTGACAATCCCTTGGACTACAAGGAGATCCAATCAGTCAGTCCTAAAGGAAATCAACCCAGACTGTTCCCTGGAAGGTCAGATGCTGAAGCTGAAACTCAAATACTTTGGCCCCCAAATGAGAAGGGAGCACTCACTGGAGAAGATCCTGATGCTGGGAAAGACAGGGGGCAAAAGAAGAAGCGGAAGGCGAAAGAGGAGATGGCTGGACAGCATTACTGATGCAACTAACATGAATTGAGGATGGTGGAAGACAGGCGGGCCTGGCATGACTTTGTCCATGGGGTCACAAAGAATCAGACTTGACTGTGTGACTGAACAAGTAAATGCAGGGACGAGGCTCGAACTCCAGATCTGAGAGGATTCTGAAGTCCAGAGTTTAACTGATATGAGGAAAGTTTTGAGTCCCGCGGCACTTTTAAAACCAACACGTTTAATTCTGGGCGCAAGCTTTTCTGTGCGGCATGCACGGACATTAAAGCTTATCAGAATTAAACTTTGCCGGTCTTAAAGATGCCACTGGATTTAAACGTTCTTTTGCTTCAGAATTTCATTTCATTTTATTCGATTTATATCCCGCCCTCCCCACCGAGGCGGCTCAGAATCAAAATGGCTACCCACCTGATATTACCGGGGGGGAGGGGGGGGACTCTTTGAAAGTCTCTGAGAATCTCACATTTACATTACAGGGATCAGTAGAACCGGGTCTCCTTCTAGACCGTTTTTTCCATTACCTCTCCCCCACCCCTTCCCCCTCCCTCCCTCCCTATCCATTTTGTAAAAATAATACTGAGCAAATCGTGTTTTAAAAGGACTCTGCCATTAGAACAGACAGAGAGCCAGTGCTGTGTAGGGAGTCAGCTGCCGGATTAGGATCTGGCAGGGCTTTTTTTTTTGGTAGAAAAAGTCCAGCAGGAGCTCATTTGCCTATTAGGCCACACCTCCTGGTGTCATTGTTGTTTCACACAGAGCTTTTTTTGTAGAATCTGCCTAGCAGGGGCTCATTTGCATATCAGGCCACACCCCTGACATCGTTTCACAGGGTTTTGTGGAAAATGCCTAGCAGGGACTCATGATGGCCATACCCCCTATGTCATCGTTTCACACAGGGCTTTTTTGTGGGAAATGCCTAACAGGGACTCATTTGCGTATTAGGGCACACCCCTGACACCAAGCCAATCGGAACTGCATTACTGCTCAAAAAAAAAAGCCCTGGGATGTGGAAGAGCTGGGTTCGAATCCCCACCCTTCCCTGGAAGCTGGCCCGCTGACCTTGGGCCTTGCCCTGCACTCTCAGCCTAACCTGTTTCGTGGGGTTGTTGTGAGGGTAAAATAGAAAGATCGTCGGAAGCCACTTTGGTTCCGTACTGGAAAGAAAAGTGATGTCTAAATGAAGTAGATAAATATTACCCCAAGTCCTTGCACAAACAAAGGTGTGGGGGGGGAGGGGGAGATAGGGTACATCCAAGTTTTTTTTTTAACCCTTGCATTCACTTGCTGTGATATAACTTCGCCACCACGCATCTCCAATGAATCTTCCAGTGGATTTGTATACATTGTGGGGTGCTGGTGTTTTCTTCAAGGGCTAAGAAGGAGACGATCAGGCCACAGTTCCAAGCAGGGTTCCTTCCAAGCTGAGCTAGTGTGAACTAGCTCACAGCTGTTTAGCCTCTGGCTCACACATTTTT
>NC_083241.1:6736759-6801255 GCF_032191835.1 Heteronotia binoei | reverse complement strand
GGAACGGCTCGTGGAAATCAGAGTGGACTTTCGCCTTGGCCCCGGCCTCCACATCCACGGAGTCACCGGGACCATCACGGTTCAAGTGCACTATTTTGAGGATGGCAACGTCCATCTGACTGTCACACGGGATGTGGAGGAGACGCTGTTGGTCACAGACGAGGCCCAGACTGCTCAAGACTTTGTGAAGCTCGTGAAGAAAGCAGAGAACCAAGTCCAGAACGGGCTGATGGAAGAGTATCAGAAAATGAACGACACATATGTGAAATCTTTCCGGAGGCAGCTGCCCATCATCCACACCACCCTGGACTGGGAGAGGATGACGACGGCGAAGATCGTGGAGGCCCATGGGATCCAGTGAAACCATATCAGCAGGATGGATGGGGAATCCCCTGGGAAAGGGGGACTGTTGGAATAATCTCACAAAAGAAATAGTAAAGGGGGAGGGAGAAAAGAAACGGAGGAGAAGAGTGCAATAAAGAGGGATCGTGATTGTGGCTGCGTAGCTCTTTTGAATGTTCACAGCACCTCCTAGGGTTGCCAAGCCTCCGGGTGGGGCTGGAGACCCCCCACTTTTCCAACTGATCTCCAGCTGGCAGAGATCAGCTCCGCTGGAGAAAATGGCTGCTTGGAAGGGGTGGACTCTGTGGCATTGGAGCATGCTGAGGCCTCTCCCCTCCCCAAACCCCACCTTCTCCTGCATCTACCTCCAAAGTTTCCAGGTATTTTCCGACACAGACCCGGCAACCCTAGTTGATGAGTACCATGGACTTGAAGGTAGTAGAAAGATCTTTTGTAGAAAGATCTGCCTCATCTGTTCAAGGCTCCCAATTCCAAATTTAAGTATCTACAGAGCTGGCTTTTAAAGGTATCTGGCAAGGACAAGGAGATAGGGTTGCCAGCCTCCAGGTGGGGCCTGGAGATCTCCCTCTTTTACAGCTAATCTCCAGCTAGCAGAGATCAGCTCTCCTGGAGAAAATGGATGCTGTGGAGAGTGGACCCCACTGAGGTCTCTGTCCTCCCCAGACTCTCCCCCGCAAAATCTCCAGGAGTTCCCCAACTTGGAGCTGGCAACCTTTGACAGGGGTGGAATTCTAGCAGGAGCTCCTTTGCATATTAGGCCACACTCCCTGAAGTAGCCAATCCTCTAAGAGCTTACAGGGGTCTTAGTGCAGGACTCAAGGAGGATTGGCTACATCAGGGGGTGTAGCCTAATATGCAAAGGAACTCCTGGACATATGAACATATGAAGCTGCCTTATACTGAATCAGACCCTTGGTCCATCAAAGTCAGTCTTGTCTACTCGGACTGGCAGCAGCTCTCCAGGGTCTCAAGCGGAGGTTTTTTCACGCCTACTTCCCTGGACCCTTTTTTGGAGATGCCAGGGGATTGAACCTGGGACCTTCTGCTTACCAAGCAGATGCTCTACCACTGAGCCACTGTCCCTCCCGCTAGAATGGATGTCCTGCTAGAATTCCACCCCTGAAGTGCCGAAGAAGATGAGCTACATTTTCCACCTCTCCGTTATAAGCCGCTTTACCCAGCCAATCAACCAACCACCTACATCCTTTACACCTCTTCTGCCTGTTTCTTCCTTTTTGGTAGGGTTGCCTTGGAGGGGGGGGTGGGAAATTGGCCTGCCCTGTTAAATAGAAGCTTCATGGACGTCATTTTTCAGCTGATTTTAACGACCTCTGTGCCATGAAAATTGTCACATTTCCACATCTGAAGCCTCTAAAGGAGACGGGATTTTTTTTTTTCCAACTGGGTGCTCACAGCCTTACCTTTTAACAAGCAAGATTTTTTCTCCCATGACACCTGGAAGCTACAGACCTTTGGGGAATCGAACACACGGTGGGAATGGACCAGATCTAGCTCCTTGACTGTCTTTGCCCACAGCCCCGACAAATTCTGGAGGAGTCACTCCAACAGAGCTCAGGGTCTGCGGTGAGTCTCTCCAAGAAAGACCAGCTGTTCACAGTTCAACTCCTACGTATCCTGGTTCCTAATTCATCTTGGCAAGACGCAGTGGAGTGACTCGCCTCCTCTTGAGAAGGGTGGAAATGGGCACCGGTCTGCCATCAGTCTCTTCCTGCGTTTGCAGCCATTCAAAATGGCTGCAGTCACTTCTCTCTTCTGGGAGCCCTGGTCGGTGTCCCAGTTTCGCCAGTTTGGTGTAGTGGTTCAGAGCAGCAGACTTGAGATCCTGGCTTGATTCCTCACTCCTCCTCCCCCATGATGCCAGCTGGGAGACCTTGGGTCCGTCACACTTCTCTCAGAGCTGTTTCTGCTCAAGAGCAGTTTTCTCAGAGCTCTCTCAGTCCCACCTTCCTCACAGGGTGTCTGTTGTGGGGAGAGGAAGAAGAAGAAGACGACGACGTTGGATTTATATTCCGCCCTCTGCCCTGAATCTCAGAGTCTCAGAGCGGCTCACAATCTCCTATATCTTCCCACCCCCCAACAGACACCCTGTGAGGTGGGTGGGCCTGAGAGGACTCTCATAGCAGCTGCCCTTTCAAGGACAACCTCTGCCAGAGCTAAGGCTGACCCAAGGCCCTTCCAGCAGGTGCAAGTGGAGAAGTGGGGAATCAAACCTGGTTTTCCCACATAAGAGTCCGTGCACTTAACCACTACACCGAACTGGGAAGAAGATTGTAAGACTCCAAGTGAAGGGCAGGGTATATATCCTCCTCCTCTTCCCTCCTCCTCCTCCTCCTCCTCCTCTCCTCCTCCTCCTCCTTCTCTTCTTCTTCTTCTTCTTCTTCTTCTTCTTCTTCTTCTTCTTCTTCCTTCTCCTCCTCCTCCTCCTTCTCCTTCTCCTTCTCCTTCTCCTCCTTCTCCCTTCTCCTTCTCCTCTCCTCCTCCGGCTCAAAATGTTTGTCTATACTTAGGATGCTCTGGCACCCACAAGTTCAACTCCACTCTTGTTCACCTGTTGCAAAGAGAGATCTGGTTTTTCAGCAGACTATCTCAGGGGTCCCAGACCTTTTTGAACCTGTGGGTCCTTTGGAATTCTGATGCAGTGCTGGTGTGTGCAGCCATGACATGGCTGCCATGACACGGTGGCTGCAGGAGGTGGAGCCAGCCACAAAATGGCTGCCTCAGCTTCGCTTCAGTCACACAGTGAAGATCTTTGCGCAGTTATGTCAGCGGCTGCCAAAGCAATTAAAAAAAAATCTGTACAGCCAATCAAATCTCCAGTGGCCTACCAGAACCCTCACTGGGCAAAAGCCCCACATGGTCTTGCCCACTTTCTAAACACCAGGGGTCATTTCATAGAAAAAGAGGTGCCAGAGCTCATTAGCACAGCGTCATTTGCATATGCCGCACACCCCTGACATCACCAGAAGGTGGACTCAATTATTGTCAGTTCAGCATCTCCCTCCAAATGCTTCTTGAATTAGAATTGTCATCATAAAACCGTCCATGAATGCACAGGAACACACGGGAATGCAGTTCTGACTGGCTTGGCGTCTGTCAGGCTCTGTAACTCTCTCAAGCTGAAATTATAAAATACTAACCAAGTGGACTTTTCTATACTAACACCTAGTCCACGTGCATATCAAAGGGGAACATTTGAAGTGCTAACTATGTTTAGGTGAAGAGGGAGCAAAGGAATGTAGCCGTTATTAGATACGGCTGCTGGCTAGCATCTTCCCAGGGGCCAAAAGATAAGCAGGAGCTCTCGTGTGAAAGTTTGCACCTCTACTCCCTTTTGTTTTGAGAATAATGTCTTTGTTTAGATACCGCTTTGATGTAGATTCCATAAGACCCAGAAACACTCATACCCAGGTATTAGTCTCAATCTTTGTTTCAAGCTATGCGTTTCCAAGAAAGTATCACATTTTTAAAATGAATACAGCCTTAAGTCTCCATCGCCTGACAGCGTCGAGGAGTGTGGCTTAATATGCAAATGAGTTCAATGCTGGGCTTTTTCTATGAAAATGCCCTGTGCGAAACAATGGTGATGTCGGGGGGTGTGGCCTAATATGCAAATGAGTTTCTGCTGGCTTTTCCCACAAAAGTGCTTTGCGTGAAACCAGGTGATGCCAGGGGTGTGTGGCCTAATATGCAAATGAGTCCCTGCTGGCCTTTTTTTCTACAAAAAAGCCCTGTAAACACTCGTCCCGTTCTTTTTTCCTGTCTTCGGTATAGGTAGGAATCGTTCCTTTTTTTGTAGAAAAAAGCCCAGCAGGAACTCATTTGCATATTAAGCCACACCTTCTGACATCACCATTGTTTCGCACAGGGCTTTTTTTGGTAGAAAAAGCTTAGCAGGGACTCATTTACATATTAGGCCACACCCCCTGATGCGGAGCCAGCCGGAACTGCGTACCTGCGCAAAAAAACCCCCGAGTGTTTAAAAGGAGACAGAAAAGAGCTTGTGCCTTTGGCCATGGAACTCCCGTGGCCTGCTCATCTTCTCTGTACCTAACCAACCTCACAAGATCCTTGTGAGGAGAAAGTAGATTGCAGTCACTTAGGGTTGCGAGGTCCAACTCTGGAAATATCTCCAGGGAATGGATGCTTGAAAATTTGCTACCCCCCCGTTGAAGGATTTTGATGGATTATATGCCTCGCTGCGGAGATTCCTTTAAGAACGACTCCACGGGTCGACGGTTTTTGTTAGAGGTTTGAATACATCCAGAGACGTCAACCCACAAGAATTCATTGAAAGTGACGTTGAAAAAAGACAAGATGCTGTTTAAATTTTTTTTATTTGTACTTTAAAGAATCAGCACCAGCACTGTCGCTGAGATTGGAATATATTTGAAGGATTGTTATTTTTGCACTGGAAAGAACTTATATGCACTGCATTTGGAGTCACTGAAGGACCGTTACTTATGTACTGGAAAGAGCTATATGCATTGCATTTGGAATAATTATGCATACTGCACTTTATTATTCACCGTGCTTATAATGTATTGGTATGAACTGTTCTAGTTCATATTGAAATCGATATAGAATGCATTTGCTATTCGTATTCACAGCTGATTGTTTGGGTGTATTTTCTCCAGGGGAGCTGATCTCTGCTAGCTGGAGATCAGTCGTAAAAGCGGGAGATCTCCAGGCCTCACCTGGAGGCTGGCACTCTCAAAAGCTCTGCATGTTCTACTATATGCCCCCCGAAGTTATCCATTCCGGCGGAAGAAAGACAGGTGGTCCCCTTTCTGAATCCCAGTGCCGGCTTCTGAAATGTACGCTTCAGACAAAGCACTTGTGAGCACAGGCTATTTAGAATCAATGCTGAAACAATATGGTTTAGAGAATGAAACCTTTGTGGAAAAATACAAAATGGTGTCCAAGGTTGTTCCTCATTTCACCTAAGCTTTTCTCAAAACCACGTATTGTTGCCAGAGAAGAGGATTGGAGGACTCAGTGCCTGAGGAAAAAACAGCTTAATGGCTAATACGTTCTAGAAATCATAATTGAATTGGATTTTGTACGGCTGTACCTTGTAAATAAGCTATTTGTTGTCTGAGGAAATTGTAGTTTTGATAAAAGCGAAGCTGGAACGAGGAGCGACCTTGGGCTACCTGCAGCCGAAGCCAAAGTTTAAAACGGAGGACATGTTCTATCGAAGTCGAAATTTCCAATCTAAAAGCTAATTGCTGTGAACAATATTGTGGACTTTATAATTCATGGTGTTTGGCTATTGTAAAGACTGAATGCAAGAGTACTCTATATTTAATAGGAGATACTTTTTAAAAAGGTGTTTTAAAAACCATTGTGTATTTTTCATAAAGGGTTCATTTTCATGTAAATTTCATTGCTTCCGGTGGTTTTTCTGTTATTTCCCTGGGAGAAAATGGCTGCTTTGAAGGGTGGACTCTATGTCAGGGGTGTCAAACATGTGGCCAGGGGGCTGAATCAGGCCTCTGGAAGGCTCCTATCAGGCCCCCGAGCCAGCTGGCTATTATCTCCTTCCTTCTCCCTATCTCTTGCTTCCTTCTACATAACAGCTTGCTTTGCAAGGCTTGCTCTATCTCACAGGAGCTACAGAACAAACCTATTTTCTCCATTGGCAGAGGGGAAGGCAGAGCTTGTTTTTCCAGGCTCTCTCAATCACACAGCAGAGCTACTGAGCCAAGCCACTCTTCCTTCCCGCCTCCTGGTCCCCTGGGGAAGGAAGGAAGGAAGGAAGGAAGGAAGGAAGGAAGGAAGGAAGGAAGGAAGGAAGGAAGGAAGGAAGGAAGGAAGGAAGGAAGGAAGGAAGGAAGGAAGGAAGGAAGGAAGGAAGGAAGGAAGGAAGGAGCTTCCTTTGCCCAGTTCCCTGGATCCCATAGAAAGCACCTTTAATGCCAACAAGTCCTAAAGTTTCTAGCATGCCCCCCCCCAACGATTGAGGTCATTTTAAATATGTTTAAGGGTTTTTTTTAAAAGTAATTTTGTTTGTCTGTGTCCTTCATCAAGTTTATATTTCTGCTACCTAATCTTAAATAGGTATACACTTGGCCAGGCCCGACATGGCCCAGCCCAACTAACACGACCTGGCCCGACAAAGTTTCATTTAGATCAGATCCAGCCCTCATAACAAATGAGTTTGACACCCCTGCTCTATGGCTCCTCCCCTCCCCAAACCACGCTCCTCCTCTGGCTCCACCCCCAAAGTCTCCAGGTATTTTCCAACACAGACCTGGCAGCCCTGGGCTCCAGTCACCCTCCCGGAGCACAAGGGGGGAAAAGGAAGAAAAGATTTTAAAAGTCAGCTTCTGGAAGGGGGAGGGTCACCTTGACCAACTAGCTCCTCCCTCCCTTCACGCACGAATCCCCAAGAAGGCTGCTCTTTGAATGCCCGTTAATGAAATCATTAATTCCACGGTCTCGCTGATCATTACATGGCAAGGAGTTTTGGTGGCCGTTCGCATCGTTTTCATTGATGTTCCTCCTCTGCTCCGCAAACATGCAATCCATCACGCTCCAGCTGCGAAGACTCAAGGTTGCCGTAAACTCACCTCAACGGGGAAGTTGACTCAGTCAACAAAGCCGGATGGTAACTTTTTGTTCAGCTGCTGCTGCTGCAGGCGTGTGGGCATCGCCAAAGGTTGCCAGACCCCGGGTGGGGCCTGGAGACCTCCCAGAATTACAGCTCTTCTCCAGTTAAGATTCGAATCCGGTACTTCTAAGGGGCTACTGGGCTTGAATTTAATTGCCCTACCGCAGACTGACATGGCTACCCTCTGAAATTCTTTTCCAGACTGCAGAGATCAGCTCCCCTGGAGAAAATGGTTGCTGTGGGGGGGTGGGGTGGAGTCTATGGCATGGTACCCTTCTGAGGCCTCCCTCCCCAGCCCCCCCCTCCCCAGGCTCCACCCCCAAATTTCCAGGCATCTTCCAACTTAGACCACGCAACCCTCGTTGCCCATTAAAACACTCCTCCAGTTAAAGAATCATCCCTGCGTACAGATGACGAGCAAGACAGAGAGCGTTGTGTGCCTACAGTTTTCCTTGGCGTGCTACTTTTCTGCGTGCAGGGAAGGGAGGGTCGGGTGTAAACAATTCATACCCACAACTTTTGCCCACATGTAGGCTGAGCTGGAATTGACAGGAAAAACACTGCTCTGTTATCCCTACATCTTTCCCATCTATGTGCACTGACAGGGCTTTTTTAATAGCAGGAACTGATTTGCATATTAGGCCACGCCTCCCCGATGTAGCCAGTCCTCCAAGAGCTTACAGGGCTCTTCGTACAGGGCCTACTGTAAGCTGCAGGAGGATTGGCTACATCAGGGGTGTGCGGCCCAGGGACAGTTTTCTAGCAAGAGCTCCTTTGCATATTAGGCCACACACCCCTGATGTAGCCAATCCTCCAAGAGCTTACAGGGCTCTTCTTACAGGGCCTGCTGTAAGCTGCAGGAGGATTGGCTACATCAGGGCTGTGCGGCCCAGGGACAGTTTTCTAGCAAGAGCTCCTTTGCATATTAGGCCACACACCCCTGATGTAGCCGATCCTCCAAGAGCTTACAGGGCTCTTCTTACAGGGCCTGCTGTAAGCTGCAGGAGGATTGGCTACATCAGGGGTGTGCGGCCCAGGGACGGAATTCTAGCAAGAGCTCCTTTGCATATTAGGCCACACACCCCTGATGTAGCCAATCCTCCAAGAGCTTACAGGGCTCTTCGTACAGGGCCTGCTGTAAGCTCCAGGAGGATCGGCTACACCGGGGATGTGTGGCCTAATATGCAAAGGAATTCCTGCAACAAAAAAAGCCCTGTGTACTGGAGATGTCAGATCCAGGGTGCCAAGAAACAAGGGTCTCCTCGGTTGATGGGAGATCCCAAGCAAGCACAAGTCCCGAGGGAAATATCAATGCTATTGATAAATATATATTATCACCATGGAACAAGATCAGAATGCACAGCGCATATCATTAATGCACGACAGTTCCAACGATATAGAACATAACAATCCTAAATCCACTCGGAGACAAGGGCGATGAGACCGTGACATCTGCTTTCATTTTCTTGTCTTCTTGGGTCTGGTGTTTTTGGATCCTGACAGGGAAGAATTATAGCAGGAGCTCCTTTGCATATTAGGCCACACACCCCGAGGTAGCCAATCTGCCAAGAGCTTTCAAGGCTCTTTTTCGTAAGCTCTTGGAGGACTGGCTACATTAGGGAGTGTGGCCTAATATGCAAAGGAGCTTCTTCTAGAATTCCACCCCTGGATACTGATGTTTCTGGAACTTAATTTTTTACACCTCTGGACTCATGGTCAAAGACCTTGTTTGTCTCTGTGTGGATTTAGGGTTGTGTGTTCTATATTGTTAGATCCAGGATGCAGCCAAGATGGCGTTCGAAGGGTTTGCCGCCCTTCTTCCCAGCCTCCGTTTTGCTTAACCTAAGAATTTTTAAGGAGAAAAAGAGTCACTTACTACCTGAAAGTTTCCATTAAAGAATGAAGAAGAAGAAGACTGCAGATTTATACCCCGCTCTTCTCTCTGAAGCAGAGGCTCAGAGTGGCTTACAATCTCCTTTGTCTCCTTCCCCCACAACAGACACCCTGTGAGGTGGGTGGGGCTGAGAGAGCTCTGACAGAAGCTGCCCTTTCAAGGGCAACTCCTGAGATAGCTATGGCTAACCCAAGGCCATTCCAGCTTGTGTGTGGTGATAAAAATCACACCACACATGCCATCTTTGAGGGCTGCCATCTTTGAGAAAGTCTTGGGAATTTGGGCAGTCTGGGGCGGGGGAGTAGAGTGACCTCAGCAGGGTATAATCATACAGTCCATCCTCCAGAACAGACATTTTCTCCAGGGGATGGAATGCAAAAACAACTGTATGAATTCCAAATAAAACTTCAATTACAAATGAATCAGTCATTTTCATTCCTGTACAACCACAGCTGCAGAACATGGAATGCTCCAAAATATACAATGCAATATTCACAAAAATGAACAGATTCAAGGTAAGTAACAAAAAAGGTCGGTTTGGATGAGAACTAGGTCCAACAGCAATAGAAGCATTGGATGCTTAAAAGAGAATTTGGACTTTAAAGTTCCATCCATTATTAGACTTTGGATTTTGGCTACTGTGGACTATCGGTTCTGCCATTTACCTTGAACTTATTCATTTTTGTGACTATTGTATATTTTGGAGCATTCCATGTTCTTTCGTTGTGGTTGTACAGGAATGAAAATTACTGATTATTTGTAATGGAAGTTGTATTTAGAATTCATACAGTTGTTTTTGAATTCCATTGTACTTATACTGTGTGGCCACTTGTGATTGTTCTTTTCTTCAGGGGAGCTGATCTCTGAGAGCCAGTTTGGTGTAGTGGTTAAGTGTGCGAACTCTTATCTGGAAGAACCGGGTTTGATTCCCCACTCCTCCACTTGCACCTGCTGGCATGGCTTTGAGTCAACCATAGTTCTGGCAGAGCTGTCCTTGAAAGGGCAGCTGCTGTGAGCGTCCTCTCAGCCCCACCCACCTCACAGGGTGTCTGTTGTGGGGGAGGAAGATAAAGGAGGTTGTGAGCCACTCTGAGATTCGGAGTGGAGGGTGGGATATAAATCCAATATCATCATCATCTCTATCATCTGGATATAAGTTGTAATTTGGGAAGATCCCCAGTTCAGACCGTACCCTCCCCCCTGCCTCCCCGCATAGTATTAGAACAGGAAAAGGAAACAATGGCCTCCTTGACCACCACCACCCCATACCAACAGCCCCCTGCCCCCAACTATGATCTTCAGGGTACCTACAGGTTGTTCCCACACAAAAGAAAAACAGAACGCTCAATTAAAACTATCTGGTTTATTAAGAAACCAGTCAAACCACAATAAATCCAGTCAGTTGTAAAATGAAAAAGAAAAATCGGCTGGTTTTCACCTTTGAGGTTTGGTTCAGCTCTGAGCGGTATCAGAAGAATAGTCTCCATCGAAGTCGAAATCCTTGATACCAACAGCTTTGGTTGGCAGCCTCCAACTTCCTAGATCCATAAGGACGTTCCCAGTTCCTCCTGCCCCGCAAGACATTTCTTAACAAGGGAAAAAATTCAAAAGCCAAGCTACAGTCTTAAATCCTTTAAATCTTTTTTTTCTTCTTAAAAGTCATAGTTTTCTTGAGGTCCTGACGTTTTCTCTCATCGTAGATATATATAAAAAAGACAAACTCGTCTCCGGTTGTCTCTCTCAACCGAAAAAAAATGGTAGCCAGTCTCAGAAAGAAATGTCACTGTCCGCGGAATGTTTCTGAAACAGTTCAAAACTGGAGTTGTGTGATTCAGCGGATGCCTCAGGAAGCAAACTCTTCCAGAGAATAGTCCCCAGCTGCTTTCTCGTGAGTCCAGTCCCTCTTTGCTTTTTCGCCGGATTACGGAATCCATCCCACCACCCCCAAGTCCCTCTTCAATACCACTAAGCAAGAACACAACACGAGCCGGAAGCCCGGCTTGCCGGCCAAACGGATCCTAGCTACCAATTCTAGACCACTCACAACACGGGCCTAACATTAACTCGTCACGCTAAAAGTACCCATACAGACCACATCGACTTTCCAAGCTTCGGGGGAAGGCCGCAAGAACCGAGTTCTTCTCCTGCACCAAACCGCCTTCCCTCTCCTGGGCTGCGTCCCCCTGGCTCTTCCCTTTATGAACCCCAAAGACGTACAATGGTACCATGTCTATATACTTGGGTCCCCATTCTCTGTGTCACGAAAACCATTTCCACCCATCACTGCTCCCTCCGGGCTCCCCCTCCTCAGACCTCTTGTCAAGAAAAGCGAGCCCCACGTGGACCCCATCTCTACGTGGCCCCCTCGCACTCGCCCACTGTGAGTTTCAAAGCGCCCTGTTGGTGCAGGGCCTTCAAAGCTTTGAACTCCAAGGGCATGGTGTGCGGGCTGGCTTGCGACGTGTAGCCATATTTCAAGCTGTCGTAGTAGTGGTATTTGACGGGGTTTTGGTCTTGGTCCCGGGGAAAAGGCCAGAAGCCGTAGAGGTGAATCCTGTTACAGAAGCGAGTCGCCAGGGTGTACATCAGCAAGCCGGTGGTGGGGCGTTTAATATACACTTTGTTAGTCAGCCAATACCTGTGAGGGGAAAGCAAACACAACATCAGGGGGAGTGGAGTTCTGCTAGCCCTGTGTGCCCCCAACAGCGGAGGGCATCCTACATTCAGTCAGTCAGTCAAAAATTTATTGTGTGTTACAAAACAAAACAGAACCCGAACAACCAAGTTCCCAATTAACACCTTAAAAGTCCCGCAGAACGGCCAGCCTCAAGAAGTTACAGCATTTTATATTACTCTTGCTCTTATCTTCTTAGCTGCAAGGGCAAACGAAGAGACTCTATAGGACACGTGAGCATCATTGTCAGATAACAGAAATACAGGAGTCAAGTTGTACCTTTAAGACCAACCACGTTTTATTGAGAATGTAAGCTCTCGTGTGCTCCCTAAGCACATTTTATCAGACGAGGGGATCAGGTAAGCTGACGTTCTCAATAAAACTCGGTTGGTCTTAAAGGTACAACTTGACTCCGGCTTTGTTCAACTGCTTCAGACCAACACGGCTGCCCTCTTGGATCTAGATAACAGAAATATAATCTTTTCAGTTTCCGAACGTGCTTTTAAGGAGGTTAGTACTCCGGACAGAAATTTAATTCTGGGGGCAATTGTAGAGTGGACAGGATAGAATATAATGGGGGAGGTCCGCTATCACAGGTGAACCACAATTGCAAAAACACGGTTCTGTTGGGAGGTGGGAATATCGACCAATTAACAGAGTTGTTTGCATAGTCTGAAAGTGGAGAGCTGTGAAGGATGTTCTGATTTTAAATCTGAAAATATTAACCAGGTATGGGGATCTCAGATGATCAGATTTGATTAGTCTGAACCGGGGGCTACTTTAGATTTTAAGATTAGAGAATGATCTAGTAACACATCTGAAAAATATATCCACTCCCTAAACTGAGAATTGTCATTTTGGGCATCCTACATACATCTCCATGTTTGTACATGTGAGGTTTGCAGAGGTCTCCACATTTGCCAAAAGAGTGGTAAAAAGGTAAAGCACCAGTGGTTTTCGACTCTGGGGTGATGTTGTTTTCACGGCAGACTTTTTATGGGGTGGTTTGCCATTGCCTTCCCCAGTCATGCACATTTTCCCGCCAGCAAGCTGGGTACTCATTTTACCGACCTCGGAAGGATGGAAGGCTGAGTCAACCTCGAGCCGGCTACCTGAACCAGCTTCTGCTGGGATCGAACTCAGGTCGTGAGCAGAGAGCTCGGACTGCAGTACTGCGGCTTCACCACTCTGTGCCACGGGGCTGCTGTAAAAGAGTGGTACCCTTCAGTATATTTTATTTTTGATTTTATTTAGGAAATTAATTGGGTTAGAACAGATTAAAAAGTCGGGTTAGAATGGACAAAAGAAAGTACGACTTCACCCAAAGAGTGATTAATACATGGAATTCACTGCCACAGGAGGTGGCGGCAGCTATATGCATAGACAGATTCAAGAGGGGATTGGACAAACATCTGGAGCAGAGGTTCAACAGTGGCTATTAGCCACAGCTTATCGTTGGAACTCTCTGTCTGGGGCAGTGATGCTCTGTATTCTTGGTGCTTGGGGGGCACAGTGGGAGGGTTTCTAGTGCCCTGACTCCACTGGTGGACCTCCTGATGGCACTTGAGTTTTTTCGGACTGTGTGACAGAGTGTTGGACTGGATGGGCCACTGGCCTGATCCAACACGGCTTCTCTTCTATTCTTCTGTTCTTATGACTTGGCAATTTGAGAGAAACATCGGAGGGTTTCCTGCCAGGGGCCTGCCTCTCCAGGAGAGCCAGTTTGGTGTAGTGGTTAAGTGTGCGGACTCTTATCTGGGAGAACCAGGTTTGATTCCCCACTCCTCCACTTGCACCTGCTGGAATGGCCTTGGGTCAGCCATTGCTCTGGCAGAGGTTGTCCTTGAAAGAGCAGCTGCTGGGAGAGCCCTCTCCAGCCCCACCCACCTCACAGGGTGTCTGTTGTGGGGGCGGAAGGGAAAGGAGATTGTGAGCCGCTCTGAGACTCTTCGGAGTGGAGGGCGGGATATAAATCCAGTATCTTCATCTACCTCACAGGGTGTCTGTTGTGGGGGAGGAAGGGAAAGGAGATTGAGAGCCGCTCTGAGACTCTTCGGAGTGGAGGGCGGGATATAAATCCAATATCTTCATCTACCTCACAGGGTGTCTGTTGTGGGGGAGGAAGGGAAAGGAGATTGTGAGCCGCTCTGAGACTCTTCGGAGTGGAGGGCGGGATATAAATCCAGTATCTTCATCTACCTCACAGGGTGTCTGTTGTGGGGGAGGAAGGGAGAGGAGATTGTGAGCCGCTCTGAGACTCTTCGGAGTGGAGGGCGGGATATAAATCCAATATCTTCATCTACCTCACAGGGTGTCTGTTGTGGGGGAGGAAGGGAAAGGAGATTGTGAGCCGCTCTGAGACTCTTCGGAGTGGAGGGCGGGATATAAATCCAATATCTTCTTCTACCTCACAGGGTGTCTGTTGTGGGGGAGGAAGGTAAAGGAGATTGTGAGCTGCTCTGAGACTCTTCGGAGTGGAGGGCGGGATATAAATCCAATATCTTCTTCTACCTCACAGGGTGTCTGTTGTGGGGGAGGAAGGGAAAGGAGATTGTGAGCCGCTCTGAGACTCTTCGGAGTGGAGGGCGGGATATAAATCCAATATCTTCTTCTACCTCACAGGGTGTCTGTTGTGGGGGAGGAAGGTAAAGGAGATTGTGAGCCGCTCTGAGACTCTTCGGAGTGGAGGGCGGGATATAAATCCAATATCTTCTTCTACCTCACAGGGTGTCTGTTGTGGGGGAGGAAGGGAAAGGAGATTGTGAGCCGCTCTGAGACTCTTCGGAGTGGAGGGCGGGATATAAATCCAATATCTTCTTCTACCTCACAGGGTGTCTGTTGTGGGGGAGGAAGGGAAAGGAGATTGTGAGCCGCTCTGAGACTCTTCGGAGTGGAGGGCGGGATATAAATCCAATATCTTCATCTACCTCACAGGGTGTCTGTTGTGGGGGAGGAAGGGAGAGGAGATTGTGAGCCGCTCTGAGACTCTTCGGAGTGGAGAGCGGGATATAAATCCAATATCTTCTTCATGCAACGCAGGCACACGGGGAGGCAGAACGTCTCAGGTTGATCATGGAAACAGGGCATAAACTGCCGCAAGATTGCTTTCTCCACTCTCGGGTCAACTGTGACAACATCTGCCCCGCCTCCCAGCACGCCGCCTTCTGTTTTGCAACCCAGCCGGGGACCGTAACAAAATCTGATTAATTCTGCAAACTGAACTAAGGTTGCATTAAGTGCACGCGAGATGCCACATTAGCGGCGCACCTACAGCGTGCGAGACTCCGGGTTTTAATTAGAAGGTGAGGCAATCTTGAGAAAGGCCGTAATTATGTTTTCTCTCTCTCTCTCTCTCTCTGCCACCAAATTGGCGACACCAATCGGCTTCGTTATTAAGGGCACGATTTGTATGGGCTCAGGCAGGCATGAAGAGCAAACAGACAAGCCCATGACTTGGTAGCGCTCTGTAGAGAGTCGGAGTGCCAGACCAGACCAACGAAACAGCACTCGCGGAAAGAAATGTTAAGGCAGGGATCTAACCAGGGGCTTGCAAGAGATATTGTAAGGAGCAGGGGAGAATACAATGAAGAGGGGGAAAGTATCTTGAGCGGGGACCATTTTGTAGAAGAATAGGTGGCGGAGTTCATAAGCATAACTCGTTAGCATATGCTGCCACCCCCCACCAGCCAAAAGCAATCTGATGCAAGGAAGGAGAGCCAAGGGCGAGCGAGGCCTGCTTGAGCTAGCTAGAGCTCTAGCCAGCCTAAGCAGGCCTCGCTCACCTGGGGCTCTCTTTGGCCACCCACCCCGCCACAATCAAAAGTTCAGCAAGCCACCTGCCACCTAAAATCACATAAGAAGTGGTGGTGCAGGCTTCTCCAAAGGTTAACGAGGGCTGCTGGGGGCGTGGCTGGCTGCCCGCTCTCCTAATCCAGGGATTGTTATGAAGCTGCACCGACTATTCAATGAACAAGGTAGGTGCGGAGGAGGAGGGGGGTTATCAGAGAAGTTGAGAAACTGTGCTCCTGTAAGCTCCTGCTGAATCTGAGGCCTGATCCTGAAGCTCAAATGATATGGGACAAAAGCATGGGGAGGGACGGTGGCTCAGTGGTAGAGCATCTGCTTGGGAAGCAGAAGGTCCCAGGTTCAATCCCTGGCATCTCCAAAAAAGGGTCCAGGCAAATAGGTGTAAAAAGCCTCAGCTTGAGCCTTGAGACCCTGGAGAGCCGCTGCCAGTCTGAGCAGACAATACTGACTTTGATGGACCAAAGGTCTGATTCAGTATAAGGCAGCTTCATATGTTCATATGTTCACGCTTGCCTGTTGAAACTCAGGTCTGCCTCAACAAAGGTGGGGGAATCCAATTTTAAGACAAAAAAAGGGACAGGAAGTGAGAAGATCCCAGCTGTGGAAGGAGCGTGGCTCAGGCATAAAGCATCTGCTCGGTGCACTGAAGGTCACAGGTTCAATCCCCGGCATCTCCAGATGAAAGGACTAGGCGATGAAACAAACCACAGCCTGACACCCTGGAGAGCTGCTGTGGTCTGAGTAGACCTTGATGGACCAAGGGTGATTCATTTTGACATAGCTTTATTGTGTTTACGTATTTTTGGAGGGTTTTCACATGATGTGTTATAGCTTTGATATTGGTCTATGACTGTAATAAAGTTTATTCATTCATAGCTTTGTGTGATGAGGAACCCATAAGATCACCGTTTATGTCAGGGGCATCAAACATGCAGCCCGAGAGCCGGAGCAGGCTCCTGAAAAGCTCCTATCAGGCCCGCGAGCAACTAATCTACTTCCTTCTCTCTCTCTTGCTTCCTTCTGCCTCACAGCTCGCTTTGCCTTGCTTCCTCAATTGCGCATGAGACACAGAGGAAAGCCTCTATTTTCTCCATTGGCTGAGGCTCCTCCCTTGGGGAGGAGGGGCAGCTCGGTTTCCCAAGCTCGCTCAATCGCACAGCAAGAGCTGCTGAGCCAAGCCTCTCCCCCATCTATTGACTGAGGCTCCTCCTTCTCCTGGTCCCCTGAGGAAGGAAGGAAAGAGCCAGAGCTTCCTTTGCCCAGTTCCCTGGATCCCATGGGAGAGATAAAAAGAAAGCACCTTTAAGACCAACAAGTACTAATGTTTTAAGCATGTTTTAAGATTTGCTTTTTTGAAACAAAAAATCTTTTAATTGTGTTTGTCTGTGTCCTTTATAAAGTTTATCTCTCTGCTACCTAATCTTAAATAGGAACACACATGAAGAAATGAAAATTAGTAAAGGTACTAGACAAGGTTGTCCGCTTTCACCATTGTTGTTTATAATGACTCTTGAAATTTTATTGATGCAGATTCAAGAAGAAAAAGATATGGAAGGTTTACGAATAAAAAGATGTACCGTATTTTTCGGACCATAAGACGCACTCCCCCCCCCCCCAAAAAAAAGTGGGGGGAAAAGTGTGTGCGTCTTATGGTCCGAAGGTACGTACCTTCCGGGGGGGAGGGCGATCCGCTGCCTCTTCCTCCGATCCGGCACTTCCCCCGCGCCTGCCTGCCTGGCTCCATCTTCTTCAGGCAAGCGCTGGGATCGCTCCACGTGGCCCCACCGCAAACCCAGCACTTCGCAAGCGCCGGCTTCTTCCTTGCCTGTGTGCCTAGCTTCAGCTGTGATGTTTAAAGCAAGCGCTGGGATCGCTCCCTCCACCCTCCGATCCCAGCGCTTGCTTTAAACATCACAGCTGAAGCCAGGCACACAGGCAAGGAGAAAGCACGCTGCCCTCTCCACAGCCGGCGCTTGCTAAGTGCTGGGTTTGCGGTGGGGCCACGTGGAGCAATCCCAGCGCTTGCCTGAAGAAGATGGAGCCAGGCAGGCAGGCGCGGGGGAAGCGCCGGATCGGAGGCAGAGGCAGCAGATCGCCCCCCAGGAGGAAGGTGCGTCCTATCCTCCGGAGCGCCTTATGGTGCGAAAAATATGGTACTTACAAATATAGAGCATTTGCTGATGATATAATGTTTATAAATGAAAACCCCATACAAGTTACACCTTTGTTGTTAATGAAAATACAAGAATATGGGGAGTTGGCGGGACTTTCTATAAATAGAAAAATCAAAAATTTTGTGTCAGAATATGCAGTTGAATAGACAACAAGAATTACAAAGATTAACAGGCTGTGAAGTTACCTCTAAGGTAAAGTACCTAGGGGTGGAGATAACAATGAAAAACATTGATCTGTTTTAAAAAAATTATGAGAAGTTATGGCATAAAATGGATGAAGATATGCTAAAATGGAACAAGCTTAATTTGTCATTGCTGGGTAGAATAGCTGCAATAAAAATGAATATTCTACCAAGGATAATGTATTTGTTTCAAACTATTCCTATTGTGAAGGATGCCAAACAATTTGATAAATGGCGTAGGAAAATTTCAGAATTTGTGTGGGCCGGGAAGAAGCCAAGGATTAAAATGAAAATTCTTTCAGATGCAAAAGAGAGAGGCAGATTTCAACTACCAGATTTAAAATTATATCATGAAGCAGTTTGTTTAGTATGGATGAAAGAATGGATAACACTGTTAAACAAAAAACTTTTAGTGTTGGAAGGCCACGGAAATAAATTTGGCTGGCATGCATATTTGTATTATGGAAAAAAGAGGATGGATGGTCTTTTCTCTCACCATTATATAAGGAGCAATTTATTAAATACATGGATAAAATATAAGAAATATGGAGATGAGAGAAGACCTTTATGGATTGTGCCAGCTGAAGTGATAAAGATAACGGATAAGGCAGGCGAAGAAAAATGGCTGTCATATAATCAATTATTAAAAATACAAAATGGGAAAATAGAACTGAAGACTGCTGAAGAATTGAATCATAAATATGATTGGTTTCAAATGCAACAAATAAAAAGCTTGGTGGAGAACGACATCAAAACTGAAGGAATAAGGAAAGAACAAACAGAAATGGAAAAAGTTCTGCTTGGAGACAATGAGAAACTAATTTCAAAAGTATATAAATTACTTTTACAATGGTCTACAGAAGATGAAGTAGTGAAATCTCAAATGATAAAATGGACAATCAATGTAAATAAAGAAATAAAGATGGACTCTTGGGAATATTTGTGGAAGAACTCTATGAAACTCGCAACATGTCAAAGTATTAAAGAAAACTGTTTTAAGGTGATGTATAGATGGTATATGACTCCTAAAAAATTAGCAAAAATGAATAACAAGATGCCAGACAGGTGTTGGAAATGTAAAAAGCATGAAGGTTCTTTCTACCTTATGTGGTGGAGTTGTGAAAGAGCTAAAACGTTTTGGCAGATGATCCAGCAAGAGATGTCTAATATCTTGGGATATGAGTTTAACAAAGTTGCAGAGACTTTTCTGTTGGGATTACAAATGGGAAAAATTTCCAAAAGAAGATAGAACTTTAATCTGGTACTTGCTCTCAGATGCTAGGACATTGTATGCGCAGTTGTGGAAGCAAGAAAAAATACCAGAGAAATGGGACTGGATTATAAAAGTTATGTCATGGAGTGAAATGGACAAATTAACAAGAATATTAAGAGACTATGATTTAGAACTTTTTAAGTTGGAGTGGAAGAAGTTCAGAAGATACGTAGAAAAAGAGTAGAAAATAAAGGGACGCTGGACAATCTTTGATAATGATTAAGTTTTTAAAATAAGAGTATAACTTTTGGTTCTTTAATAGTTAAGGGTACCTTTAATATTTGTTTTTCCTTAAGTAAATAACACTGGCGGGGGGTCAAGTAACGAGGGGAGGGGTGGGAGAAAAGTAAGATATGGGGTAGATACATTTTTCTTTTTTAAGTTGTAAGATATAGATATAGTTTTGCTACCATATGTTACTAATAAAAATTGTGTATAATTAAATAGGAACACACATGGCCCAGCCCAACCTGACATAGCCCAACCCAACAAGGTCTCACTCATGGCAGATCCGGCCCTCATAACAAATGAGTTTGACACCCCTGATTTAGGTTGTCCTGAGCTTCATGTGTGCCTGCAGAACAGATGCAGAAGTCTGGGGAGGGGCCAGTGGTCTGGCGGCAGAGCGTCTGCTTGGCATGCAGAAGGTCCCAAGTTCTGAACGCCTCCAACGTGAGACAACATGCCACAGTTCCCGGTCTGCCCCCTCCATGTTGGAGGGCTGCGCAGGGGAGCGGGGCAACGTGTAAGATTGGCAGTCAGGATTTGTGATGACAATTCTAATTCAAGAAGCATTTTAAGGTAGATGCTGAGCTGATATAACTGAGTACACCTCCCGGTGATATCAGAGGTGTGTGGCCTATAGAAATAAGTTAAGAACATAAGAGAAGCCATGTTGGATCAGGCCAGTGGCCCCTCCAGTCCATCACTCTGAGTCACATAAGAACATAAGAGAAGCCATGTTGGATCAGGCCAGTGGCCCCTCCAGTCCATCACTCTGTGTCACATAAGAACATAAGAGAAGCCATGTTGGATCAGGCCAATGGCCCATAAAGTCCAACACTCTGTGTCACATAAGAACATAAGAGAAGCCCTGTTGGATCAGGCCAGTGACCCATCCAGTCCAACACTCTGTGTTGCATAAGAACATAAGAGAAGCCCTGTTGGAACAGGCCAATGGTCCATCCAGTCCAACACTCTGTGTCGCATAAGAACATAAGAGAAGCCATGTTGGATCAGGCCAGTGGCCCATCCAGTCCAATACTCTGTGTCACACAGTGGCAAAAAAAAAATATTTATATACACACACACACTGTGGCTAATAGCCACTGATGGACCTCTGCTCCATATTTTTATCTAACCCCCTCTTGAAGGTGGCTATGCTTGTGGCCGCCACCACCTCCTGTGGCAGTGAATTCCACATGTTAATCCCCCTGTGGGTGAAGAAGGACTTCCTTTTATCCGTTCCCAAGTTATGCAAATGTCATGCTAACGAGCTCCAGCACCTCCTTTTCTACAAAACGACCCTGGACTCCTCTATAGCTCAGTCTGGCATACAGAGGCCAATGCTCAGCATGACAGACCCCGCCTGCCTTACGCAGCTACCTAACAAGCAGAAGCTCTTCCTGACCTTCGCGTCGCTTAGCGTTGCCCTTGCAGTTTCAGAGTCCTCTGGCTGAAACCGCGGCAGCCTCTTGGTGGCTGGGAAGCAGCCTTCCCTGCTCATTAATTAACCATCATAATTCCGACTGTCCCATCTGGGGGAAGAGCGCTCCGTGGGGCGAGCCATATGGCCGGTCAGCCTATGGCCTTTTTGGCTGACTGCTGGAGCCTCTCCGTGGCTTAGAGCTATCATGGAATCTGTGCCGCTCGGCACCAGCTGTTGACTCTCTCTTTCTGTCTCATTTGCTGCAGCAACACGTGTCTTTAGAATGGAACAATCCTCCGTTCATCTCTTATCGCGTGACCTGGACACCTGCACACCTCCCCGCTCTTTTGAGCAAATCTGCCAATGAACCAAAAAACCTTCCACTCTGTAAGGCAAAAAAAAAAGCTAGTCCCCTGTGCAAGCACCAGTCGTTTCCAACTCTGGGGTGAAGTTGCTTTCACAACGTTTTTACGGCAGACTTTTTACGGGGGTGAGGGGTTGCCCTTGCCTTCCCCAGTCATCTACGCTTTCCCCCCAGCAAACTGGGGATTCCTTTGACCGACCTCGGAAGGATGGAAGGCTGAGTCAACCTCGAGCCGGCTACCTGAAAACCCAGCTTCTGCCGGGGATCGAACTCAGAGCAGAGAGCTCAGACTGCAGTACTTCAGTGAGCATTTGCCAATTTAAGCTGGTTATGGTGCCCCCAAAATTCCCAAACTGGATGCAGAAAACCAATCTTGTGCTGCTAACTTTGCTGGCTGGTATAGTTCCCAAAAGTAGGAGGGGAGGAGGAGGAGAAAAAGAAAAAAGAAAAAGAGGAGGAGGAAGAAGAGGAGGAGACTGGATTTATACCCTACCCTTCACTTGTAGTAGTTTACAATCTCCTTTCCTTCCTCTCCCCACAACAGACACCCTGTGAGGTAGGTGGGGCTGAGAGAGCTCTGAGAGAACTGAGACTGACCCAAGGCCATTCCAGCAGCTGCAAGTGGAGGAGTGGGGAATCAAACCCGTTTCTCCAAGATAAGAGAGCTCTGGCCGACCCAAGGCCATTCCAGCAGCTGCAAGTGGAGGAGTGGGGAATCAAACCCGTTTCTCCAAGATAAGAGAGCTCTGGCTGACCCAAGGCCATTTCAGCAGCTGCACGTGGAAGAGTGGGGAATCAAACCTGGTTCTCCAGATTAGAGTCCACTGCTCTTAACCTCTACACCAGACTGGCAGAAATAAAAAAAGGAACTGTCATAAGAAAAGATTCCACACTTGAATTTTATACCAACCGCTCTTATAAGCACGGAAGTACTACTAGAAAAGAAACCGGTATACCCTCGTCAGTATGTACTGTAATTTTTACCCTTTGGCTTGGCAACCGCTCCAGAATGTTTCCAAAACTTTTGTTGTTGTTGTTCAGTCGCAGCGTCGAGTCTGACTCTTTGCAATCCCATGGACAAAGTCACGCAGGCCCTCCTGTCTTCCGCCATCCTCCGAAGTCTGCTCAAATTCGTGTTCGTTACATCAGTAACGCTGTCCAGCCATCTCCTCTTTTGCTGTCCCCTTCTTCTTTTGCCTTCTGTCTTTCCCAGCATCAGGGTCTTCTCCAGGGAGCGCTCCCTTCTCATTTGGGGGCCAAAGGATTTGAGCTTCAGCTTAGCATCTGACCTTCCAGGGAACAGTCTGGGTTGATTTCCCTTAGGACTGACTGACTGGATCTTCTTGCAGTCCAAGGGACTCTCAAGAGTCTTCTCCAGCACCACAGCTCGAACGCATCTATTCTTCTGCGCTCGGCCTTCCTTATGGTCCAGCTCTCACAGCCATGCATTGCTACTGGGAATACCGTTGCTTTGAGTATACAGACTTTTGTTGGCAGGGTGATGCCTCTACTTTTTATTATACTGCCCAAGTTCGCCATAGCTGTCCTCCCAAGGAGCAAACGTCTTTTAATTTCATAGCTACCGTCACCATCTGCAGTGATCTTGGACCCCAGAAATGTGAAGTCTGTCACTACTTCCATGTCTCCCCCTTCTATTTGCCAAGGTGTGATGGGGCCAGATGCCATGATCCTGGTTTTTTTCAAAATTTTCCAAAGCTTATGGATGAGCAAATATACCATACAGCAAGAGTAAGAAAGAGGAAGCTGATTGTTGGAGAGGTTAGATCAGGGGTGGCCAAACTGCAGCTCAGGAGCCACACGTGGCTCTTTCACATGTATTATGTGGCTCTCAAAGCCCCCACTCTACAGGCTGGCTCGGAGAAGACGTTTGTCTCTTTAAATCACTTCTCCAAGCCAAGCCAGCCAGCAGCTCGGAAGATGCATTTAATGTTAGCTTTCTTTCTACCTCTACCTTCCCCATCCATTTGCCTCCCTGCTTCCCTCCCTCCCTTCTTTCTTGCAGCTCTCAAACACCTGCTATTTCTTCTATGCGGCTCTTAACATTAAGCAAGTTTGGTTACCCCAGGTGAGATCCAGACCAGAATAACCCAAGCGACTCACCCTCGGACGGCGTGCAAGAGGCGCAGAGAAGGGTAGGCGGTGCGGACGTTGATGTGGTGCTTGAGGATCAGCTCGTTGACCCACTCCACCCGCTCCTTGCCCCCTTTCGCCATGAAGGCTGGGATCCAGAGGATGCTGCCGTTGAGGCTGTGGAGGCGCTGCAGCAGCTTCTCCCGCCAGGTGTCGTTCACCAGGTCCTCGAAGGCCCGTTGGATGACCGAGGGGTTCATCGTCACCAGGTCCGTCTTCATCCCGACATCCTGGGTGTACTCTTGCACCGGAGCAAGGTTGCATCTGGAAGAGGAAAGGATGGGCAGCGCAAGTTCAGAAAGGATGGAGGCTCACTTGCAGGCAGGGCTCTTTTGGAAGCAGGAGCTCCTTTGCATATTAGGCCACACCTCCCCCTGATGTAGTGGCCCCGTGGCACAGAGTGGTAAAGCAGCAGTACTGCAGTACTGTGGTCTGAACTCTCTGTTCACGACCTGAGTTCGATTCCGGCAGAAGCTGGATTCAGGTAGCGGGCCCAAGGTTGACTCAGCCTTCCATCCTTCTGAGGACGGTAAAATGAGTAACCAACTTGCTGGGGGGAAAGTGTAAAAGACTGAGGAAGGCAATGGCAAACCACCCCATAAAAAGTCTGCCATGAAAACGGTGAAAGCAGCATCACCCCAGAGTCGGAAACGACTGGTGCTTGCACAGGGAACCTTTCCTTCCTTTCCCCCTGATGTAGCCAATCCTCCTGGAGCTTACAGCAGGCCCTGTAAGAAGAGCCCTGTAAGCTCTTGGAGGATTGGCTGCATCAGGGGTGTGTGGCCTAATATGCAAAGGAGCTCTTGCTAGAATTCCAAGCTCTTGGGGGATTGGCTACATCAGGGGTGTGTGGCCTAATATGCAAAGGAGCTCTTGCTAGAATTCCTTCCCTGGGCCGCACACCCCTGATGTAGCCAATTCTCCTGGAGCTTACAGCAGGCCCTGTACTAAAAGCTCTTGGAGGATTGGCTGCATCAGGGGGATGGGGCCTAATATGCAAAGGAGCTCCTGCTACAGAAAAAGTCCTGGCTGCAGGACACTTGTCTGGCTTGCTGAAGGTTACTGGTTCAATTCCCGACTCTTCTGATGAAAAGAGATCAGGGGATGGGGGATGTGAAAGACTTTTGCCTAAATCCCTGGAGAGCCTCCACCAGTCAGAGGAGAGAATACTGACCCTGATTCGGTATAAGGCAGTGTCATTTGTTCATCATATCATTATATTTTGAGAAAATTGGAACACAACGTTGCACAAAAATACATCTTACAAAAACAGCAAACAACAGCAGGAGTAAACTCATTAAGCGGAAACATCTGAATTATTCAAGAGAGTGAAATTTGTAAGCCAAGTCGAAGAGATGTACACGAAAATGTACACGTTTATAAGACAAGTATAGAACGCGTATATTCTTGCAACAACAAAAAAAGAGTTTCTAGTGTTAATATTTTCTAACCGGATATGGACCACTTAGAAGTGATTCATTACTAGAGAGAAAATCAATTACAGGGAACCATGTTTGGATAGAAATAGACATGTCAGGGATATCGTTGCTCTTAGACAACTGATCCTGTATTTTTTCCATTATGTACATATCCCAATGAAGATTGGCAGGCAGTATCTAGTGGTGCGTTTTAGTTCAGACAATTTGATAGGAGCACGTGAGACTCCCATTCAGCATGGTCCCGCCTCCTTCAATGGGCAGTGGTTCACCAAGACCAGGGGTGGCCAAACTTGCTTAACGTAAGAGCCACACAGAATAAATCTCAGATGTTTGAGAGCTGCAAGACAGGGAGGGAGGGAGGGAGGGAGGGAGGAAGGAAGGAAGGAAGGAAGGAAGGAAGGAAGGAAGGAAGGAAGGAAGGAAGGAAGGAAGGAAGGAAGGAAGGAAGGAAGGAAGGAAGGAAGGGAGGGAGGGAGGAAGGGAGGGAGGGAGGAAAACAGATGGGGGAGTGAGAGGTAGAAAGAAAGCAACTTTAACATTAAATGCATTTTCCAAGCAGCCAGCTGGCTTGGAGAAATTATTGAAAGAGAATAATGCTTTCCCCAAGCCAGCCCAATGGCCTGATCCAACATGGCTTCTCTTATGTTCTTATGTGACACAGAGTGTTGGACTGGATGGGCCACTGGCCTGACCCAACATGGCTTCTCTTATGTTCTTCTGTGACACAGAGTGTTGGACTGGATGGGCCACTGGCCTGATCCAACATGGCTTCTCTTATGTTCTTACGTGACACAGAGTGTTGGACTGGGTGGGCCACTGGCCTGATCCAACAGGACTTTTCTTATGTTCTTCTGTGACACAGAGTGTTGGACTGGATGGGCCATTGGCCTGATCCAACATGGCTTCTCTTATGTGACACAGAGTGTTGGACTAGAGGGGCCATTGGCCTGATCCAACATGGCTTCTCTTATGTGACACAGAGTGTTGGACTAGAGGGGCCATTGGCCTGATCCAACATGCCTTCTCTTATGTTCTTCTGTGACACAGTGTTGGACTGGAGGGGCCACTGGCCTGATGCAACATGGCTTCTCTTATGTGACACAGAGTGTTGGACTAGAGGGGCCATTGGCCTGATCCAACAGGGCTTCTCTTATGTGACACAGAGTGTTGGACTGGAGCGGCCATTGGCCTGATCCAACAGGGCTTCTCTTATGTGACACAGAGTGTTGGACTGGATGGGACAGTGGCCTGATCCAACATGGCTTCTCTCATGTTCTTAAGTCACAGGCTACCCCTCAAAGCGAACTTTAGACACTTTGGGCTTGAACCACGAACTTCAAAGTGGGCCAAAACACACCCAGTGCTCAGAGATCTGCATCTGGAGTTCCCAAACTTGCTTCTTTCTCATAGCAGGGGCTACCGGGGGCACTGATTCAGAATAGGGAAGAGGGAAGCTAAGTCTCCCGCTCTAGGAGGAGCCGAGGCTCAGTGGTACAGCATGTGCTTGGCACTCAGAAGGTCCCAGGTTCAATCCCCGGCATCTCCAGTTAAAAAAGGATCTGGCAGAAAGACCTCAGCTTGAGATCCTGGCAGTATGAGTTGGCAATACCGACTCTGATGGACCGAGGGTCTGATTCAGTAGAAGGCAGCTTCATGTGTGTTCATGTGTGCTGCTTACCTGGCCCTCAATGGGCCCATGGAGCAAAGGGCTGGATTAAGAATCAGGCCAAGTAGCCACTGGCCTATGGGCCGCTATACCTTTCCCTCTGCTTTCAGCCCTCCCAGCCTGCACACGCAGCCAGCAACTGAGCCGCTCTTTGCCCGACTTGCCTGGTGCAGCTGCTGCTGGCGTTGTCGCCAAGTTTGCCTCTCTCTGCCTCTCCTCTGCAGCTTCAAAAAGGGGGCTTTTAAAAAGGTGCTGCAGGTTGCAGCAGGGGTTGTGTGCAGCAGATCGGGCCTCCAACTCTGAGATAATTTGCGAGGGCTCCCCCCCCACCCCCATTTTTTTTTTTGACAGCCTAAGTGCCTCCACAGGGTTTAATCTGGCACTGATGGAGCAGCAATATGGAAAAAGAAGAGGAGGAGAGACAAGACTGGATATATACCCCGCCCTTCACTAGCTGAAGGAGTCTCGGAGCGGCTTACAATCTCCTTCCCCTTCCAACAGCGGACATCCTGTGAGGTAGGTGGGGCTGAGAGAGCTCTGACAGAAACGGCTCTTGAGCAGAACAGTTCTGACAGAACTATGACTGACCCAAGGTCACTCCAGCAGCTTCATGTGGAGGAGTGGGGAATCAAACCCGGTTCTCCTAGATAAGAGCCCTGTTCTTGGTCAGGCAAATGGCATGGGAAGGGGGATACTTAACCTATACACTTCCAGGATAGCAGCCCAAGTTGGTGTCCTGTCTACCTGTCATTTTTCTAAAAATACTTGGGAGTTTCGACCCACATGACTCCCTGTTTATTTTGGCCTTCTGATTTTGCATAGTGAGCTACCAACTGGACAGATCTCAAGCCCATCTTGTTCCAGCGGTGGGGAATTCCAACCAAAATTTTGTTCCATCTTCATACTTTCATACATTGGAATCCCCCAAACATTGCAGAGCTTTCACCCTTGCCTGACTTATTGTCCTTCTATCTGTCCTTCTTGATGGGAGATACACCCGTATCCCATTCAAGAAACGTCTCTGTCCATGTCATTCTGGTTGGCAGAAGCAACTGAGAGTCTCTTCTTATACTGTCAGTTTTACCAAAACCCTCCGAATACATCACTCCCTAATGCGCAATTATCCTGATAAATCTAATCAATTTTATATTTTGCTCCTTCTCGGCAATCACTGTAATGAAATTACTTTTAAAGCAGTTAGATTCTGTGCCCTGGCATGTTTAACAAGGCAGAAAAACATGGCTCCATTTTGACAAATTTTAATTAAGAGCAGCGTTCGGTGTTTACTGTACCTTTATATTTATGGCATGTATTCGTGGTGTATGCCTGTAGATGCTTCTTATTCTGGCTTCTGATCTTGGATCATAACGAACATTAAGAACATAAGAGAAGCCATGTTGGATCAGGCCAATGGCCCATCCAGTCCAATGCTCTGTGTCACATAAGAACATAAGAGAAGCCCTGTTGGATCAGGACAGTGGCCCATCCAGTCCAACACCCTGTGTCACATAAGAACATAAGAGAAGCCATGTTGGATCAGGCCAATGGCCCATCCAGTCCAACGCTCTGTGTCACATAAGAACATAAGAGAAGCCATGTTGGATCAGGCCAATGGCCCATCCAGTCCAACACCCTGTGTCACACAGTGGCCAAAAAACCAGGTGCCATCAAGAGGTCCACCAGTGGGGCTAGAAGCCCTGCTACTGTGCCCCCCCCACCCCAAGCACCAATAATACAGAGCATCACTGCCCCAGACAGAGAGTTCCAACAATAAGCTGTGGCTAATAGCCACTGATGGACCTCTGCTCCAGATGCTTATCCAATCCCCTCTTGAAGCTGCCTATGCTTGTAGCCGCCACCACCTTCTGTGGCAGTGAATTCCGCATGTTAATCTCCCTTTGGGCAAAGAAGGACTTCCTTTTATCAGTTCTAACCCGACTGCTCAGCAATTTCAAGGAGTGCCCACGAGTTCTTGTATTGTGAGAAAGGGAGAAAAGTACGAGCTGATGAACAAAACCTCTCCCTTTCCTCTCATGCCTTGTCTTTCATCCTTACAAGTCCCCTCATAACCCTCGATCAGGGCTTTTTTTGTAGCACGCACTCGTTTGCATATTAGGCCACCCCCCCCCTCCCGGAGCTTACAAGGCTCTTCTTACGGGGCCTACTGGAAGCTCCAGGAGGATTGGCTACATCAGGGGTGTGCGGCCCAGGGATGGAATTCTAGCAAGAGCTCCTTTGCATATTAGGCCACACACCCCTGATGTAGCCAATCCTCCAAGAGCTTACAGGACTCTTCTTACAGGGCCTGCTGTAAGCTCCAGGAGGATTGGCTACATCAGGGGTGTGCAGCCCAGGGACGGAATTCTAGCAAGAGCTCCTTTGCATATTAGGCCACACACCCCTGATGTAGCCAATCCTCCAAGAGCTTACAGGACTCTTCTTACAGGGCCTGCTGTAAGCTCCAGGAGGATTGGCTACATCAGGGGTGTGCAGCCCAGGGACGGAATTCTAGCAAGAGCTCCTTTGCATATTAGGCCACACACCCCTGATGTAGCCAATCCTCCAAGAGCTTACAGGACTCTTCTTACAGGGCCTGCTGTAAGCTCCAGGAGGATTGGCTACATCAGGGGTGTGCAGCCCAGGGACGGAATTCTAGCAAGAGCTCCTTTGCATATTAGGCCACACACCCCTGATGTAGCCAATCCTCCAAGGGCTTACAGGGCTCTTCTTACAGGGCCTACTGGAAACTCCAGGAGGATTGGCTACATCAGGGGTTTGTGTGGCCTAATATGCAAAGGAGTCCCTGCTACAAAAAAAAGCCCTGATCAAGGGATATGAAGGGACTTGTAAGGATAGAACACAAGGCACGAGAGGAAAGGGAGAGGTTTTGCCCATCCATCCATTTCTCTATTTCCGTGCCACTTTTCCCAAGTTCTCTGGGGTGCATCCAAGCTGTCTGCCAGTTGTCGGGTTGGTTCAAATACCCTTCCTTTGTCGCTGGGTCATTTGGCTCCAATATGTCGCTGCCCTGAAAAAAAGGTCTCTCCGTGTGATGAATCGGCACAGAGGGAATTAAAAAGCCTCTCCCAGCAATTAACACAGGTGCCATCAGCTGGGAAGTTCTCCCACTCAATCCTGCCAGAAAAGAGTGTCTCACAACAGGGCTTGCAAAGGAAAATGTGCGGCTGGATCCAGCCGGATTGCATGTTGAAGGAGGACCAAAGGAATCCTCCTTCCCCAAGGGGTTTTAACCCCTGCCGCACTCACCAAGACTCCACTAAGCCCTTCTTCTCCAGTGTGAACAGCAAGGGACTTCCTCCACTCTCAATTCCGATGAGCTTATGCAACTGCATAGTTTTGGGGAGCAAAACTTAGGCAGAGCCTCCACCAGGGCTGATTTGGGGCAGGAGCTCACAGGAGTGGAGCTCCGGAACGTCTAAATTTTATTGTACTCTTTCTTTCTTAACCTGCCACCCCCCCAATACCCGCCCCCTGTGAGAATTTTGCAGAACTCAAAGATTTGACAAACTTTCTACTATGTTTCCCCACCAAAAATGGGAAAAGTAACCAAAACATACAGTATAAAGCAGACAGATGGAAATCTTCCTCATGCTGCTGTGGCCACAGAGGAGAAAGTTAATTTTAAAACTATGATGGGAGTAAGGTTTGATGCGAGTAAGGTTTTTAAAAGTATGATGGGAGTAAGGTTTGATGGGAGTAAGGTTTTTAAAAGTATGATGGGAGCAAGGTTTTATGACAACAATTTTAATTCAAGAAGCATTTTAAGGTAGATGCCGAGCTGATATAATTGAGTCCACCTCCCAGTGATGTCAGGGGTGTGGCATATGCAGATGAGTTATGCAAATGATTTGCGCTAAGGAGCTCCCGCACCTCTTTTTCTACTAAACGACCCCTGGTCTCCATTGATATTTGGAACAGGAAGTGAGGAGTGTTTTGAGTTCAGGAAAAAGCAGCTGAAGCGCATAATTCAGATTAGGAAGTGTCCCTTGCGATCAGGTGGAGATGGCAGATGGAGCAGGCCCCTGGTCGCCTGCATTTCAGGCTGGGTTGTCAGGGTGAGCCTGCTAACTGGCAGAAGTGGAAAGGGGCATGGTGGAAAGGCCAGAAATCATGAGCACGATGACATCACTTCTGGGGAGAACGATATGAATTTCCAGCAATTCCTAGAGCTGCCCTAAGTCACTTCCAGGTTTTCCTGGAACTGACATCGTGGTGCAATTCAGACTTGCGACACCAATGAGTTAAAAAAAAACAACCTCCACTGCCATTTGGTGTAGCAGAAGGAAGCAGGAGCTCGAGGTGGGGAGATGACCCTCTCCAACTGGGAATATGGTAGTCCCTAGGGTTGCCAAGGCCAATTCAAGAAATCTCTGGGGACTTTGGGGGTGGAGCTAGGAGACACTGGGGGTGGAGTCAGGAGCAAGGGTGTGACGAGCATCGTTGAACTCCAAGGAGAGTTCTGGCCATCACACTTAAAGGGACTGCACACCTTTTAAATGCCTTCCTTCCACTGGAAATAATGAAGAATAGGGGCACCTTCTTTTGGGGCTCATAGAATTGGACCCCCTGGTCCAATCTTTTTAAAATTTGGGGGATATTTTGAGGAGAAGCACCAGATGCTATGCTGAAAATTTGGTGCCTCTACCTCAAAAAACAGACATCCCCCCAGAGCCCTAGATACCCACAGATCAATTCTCCATTATTTCCTATGGGAATAAGTCTCCCTAGGGAAGAACGGAATACCCAGCAGACATTTCCCTCCCCTCCCCCCACTTTCTGATGACCCTGAAGTGGGGGGAAGGCCTCCAAACCAGGGAATCCCCTGCCGCTACCTGGGGATTGGCAACCCTAGTAGTCCTGCTTGTGAGAACAGCACCCACAATTTGAGATTCTTGGTGCTTGTGGGGCAATAGTGTGAGAGGGTTTCTGGAGTTCTGGCCCCACTGGTGGATTTCCTGATGGTTTTGGTCACTGTATGACACAGAATGTTGGACTGGATGGGCCACTGGCCTGATCCAACATGGCTTCTCTTATGTTCTTATGTGACACAGAGTGTTGGACTGGATGGGCCACTGGCCTGACCCAACATGGCTTCTCTTATGTTCTTATGTGACACAGAGTGTTGGACTGGATGGGCCACTGGCCTCATCCAACATGGCTTCTCTTATGTTCTTATGTGACACAGAGTGTTGGACTGGATGGGCCACTGGCCTGATCCAACATGGCTTCTCTTATGTTCTTATGTGACACAGAGTGTTGGACTGGATGGGCCACTGGCCTGACCCAACATGGCTTCTCTTATGTTCTTATGTGACACAGAGTGTTGGACTGGATGGGCCACTGGCCTCATCCAACATGGCTTCTCTGATGTTCTTATGTGACCCAGAGTGTTGGACTGGATGGGCCACTGGCCTGACCCAACATGGCTTCTCTTATGTGACACAGAGTGTTGGACTGGATGGGCCACTGGCCTGACCCAACATGGCTTCCCTTAGGATCTTAATACCAAGGGGGGACTTGGAGTTTTCCTGTAATGATATCTGGACTACAAAGAACATTGTTAAGCTTCTGGGAGGGCTCTCTGAGCCCCACCTCCTTCACAGGGTGTCTGTTGTGGGGGAGGAAGGTAAAGGAGATTGAAAGCCACTTTGAGGTTCAGAGTGAAGGGCGGAGTATAAATCAAATTTCTTCTTCTTCTAGAGGAACTTAAAGATGCCCTCCAAAACCAAATCAAAAAATATTTTTTTTAAAAAAGTTCACATTGAATTTCCAACACAAGACTGAACAAAACCTCAGTCTCCTTCCAGCCCATTACCTTATCACAAAGTTATGAGCATCGATTTCCGCCCCGCAGGCGCTGTTGAGGAGAATGCCCGAGTTGCCTACAATTGCACACGTTCGGAAGTGCTTGCCCTTCAGTGGTGAGGTTCTGGGCAGAAGCGCATAGAGGTTTTGGGAAACATTCATGGTGCTGTCCCGGTCAAAGACGTAGTGAATGATATCTCCAGGTTTCAGAGTTCCTTTCAGCACTGAAATGTCTTTCTCCGCATCCAGAAACTTCAAGATGTGTTTTCTGACAACGAAAAACGCAGACACAAGCTCTAGTAAATGTGATGATTATTATGATATTGGATTTATATCCCACCCTCCACTCTGAATCTCAGAGTCTCACAGTTTCCTTCCCCCATAACACAACAAACACCCTGTGAGGTGGGTGGGGCTGAGAGAGCTCTCCCAGAAGCTGCCTTTTCAAAGACAACTCCTGTGAGAGCTATGCTGACCCAAGGCCATTCCAGCAGCTGCAAGTGGAGGAGTGGGGAATCAAACCGGGTTCTTCCAGATAAGAGCCCACGCACTTAACCACTACACCAAACTGGCTCTCTGACTCCCTCAGGGAAAAGGTGTCATACATTAGGTCACACACTCATGATGTAGCCAATCCTCCAAGAGCTTACAAGACTCTTAGTACAGGGCCTCCTGTAAGCTCCAGAAGGATTGGCTACATCAGGGGGGTGCGGCCCAGGGACGGAATTCTAGCAAGAGCTCCTTTGCATATTAGGCCACACACCCCTGCTGTAGCCAATCCTCCAAGAGCTTACAGGGCTCTTCTTACAGGGCCTGCTGTAAGCTGCAGGAGGATTGGCTACATCAGGGGTGTGCGGCCCAAGGACGGAATTCTAGCAAGAGCTCCTTTGCATATTAGGCCACACACCCCTGCTGTAGCCAATCCTCCAAGATCTTACAAGGCTCTTAGTACAGGGCCTCCTGTAAGCTCCAGAAGGATTGGCTACATCAGGGGTGTGTGACCTAATACGCAGAGGAGCTCCCGCTAGAATTCCACCCCTGCTGGGAAGGTTTCTGAGGGGTGGCTACCCCAAAAGCGGTTAGCAGCCAGATGTAAGCCCAGCCAAGGGGCCCCCATTGGGTGGCAGCCGTTCAGGAGTTGTGCAAGATAGGCCAGGAGGACACTGGCCCAGCTCTGATGCACGTTCGAATTCTGTTTCACTAGCAGCTCAGTCTGCATTTCTTTCAGACAAGGCTAGCTCAAGATAATTTTTCCTCTCAAACGAAGTACAAACAGCCCCTCCCAGGCTGAAGCCAATTCCTACAGCATATGTCTCCAACACTGTGTCACACAGTGGCCAAAGCCCAGGGGCTATCAGGAGTCCACCAGCTTGGCCACAACTCCAGAAACCCTCCCACTGTTGACCCCCAAGCACAAAGAAGACAAAGCATCACTGCCCGGATGTAAGAGCAGAAGAGAAGCCATGTTGGATCAGGCCAGTGGCTCAACCAGTCCAACCCTCTGTGTCACACAATAGCCAAAATCCAGTGGCCATCAGGAGGTCCACCAGCACAGCCAGAACTTCAGATGCCCTCCAACATAAGAGAAGCCATGTTGGATCAGGCCAATGGCTCATCCAGTCCAACACTCTGTGACACATAAGAACATAAGAGAAGCCATGTTGGATCAGGCCAATGGCTCATCCAGTTCAACACTCTGTGTCACATAAGAACATAAGAGAAGCCATGTTGGATCAGGCCAATGGCCCATCCAGTCCAACACTCTGTGTCACAGAAGAACATCAGAGAAGCCATGTTGGATCAGGCCAATGGCCCATCCAGTCCAACACTCTGTGTCACATAAGAACATAAGAGAAGCTATGTTGGATCAGGCCAGTGGCCCATCCAGTCCAACACTCTGTGACACATAAGAACATAAGAGAAGCCATGTTGGATCAGGCCAATGGCTCATCCAGTTCAACACTCTGTGTCACATAAGAACATAAGAGAAGCCATGTTGGATCAGGCCAATGGCCCATCCAGTCCAACACTCTGTGTCACCCAGTGGCCAAAACCCAGGGGCCATCTGTAGGTCCAGCAGGGGACCAGAACTCCAGAGGTTCTCCCACTGTTGCCCCCAAACACCAAAAAGACAGAGCATCATGGCTGCAGACATAAGGACATAAGAGAAACTATGTTGGATCAGACCAGTGGCCCATTCAGTCCAACACTGTGTCACCCAGTGGCCAAAACCCAGGGGCCATCAGGAGGTCCAGCAGAATATTTTCTTGTACATCACCTAGAGCCTGACATTGGCTGGGATGAGGTGATTCATAAATTTAATAAATAATAACAACTCCCAAAGCCCTCCCACTGTTGCCCCCCAAGAACCAAGAAGGCAGAGCATCACAGCCCCAGACAGAAAGACATAAGAGAAGCCATGTTGGATCAGGCCAATGGTCCATCTGTGTCACACAGTGGCCAAACCCCAGGGGCCATCAGGAGGTCCACCAGCAGGGCCCGAACTCCAGAAGCTCTCCCACTGTGGCCCTCCAAGGAGAAAAGAACAATATTATAAGCCACTTTGGGCTCCTATTGGGGAGAAAAACAAAGTATAAAGAGAAGAATAAAACTATTTAATACATTCTGAAGGCCTGATCAGCAAACCTATTGTTGTTGCCACCACCATGGTGTAAGCCACACAGCTCCTGAACTGCTGCCACCCAATGGGGGCCCCTTGACTTGGCTTACATCTGGCTGCTAACCGCTTTTGGGGTAGCCACCCCTCAGAAACCTTCCCAGCAGGGGTGGGAATTCTAGCGGGAGCTCCTCTGCGTATTAGGTCACACACCCCTGATGTAGCCAATCCTTCTGGAGCTTACAGCAGGCCCTGTAAGAAGAGCCCTGTAAGCTCTTGGAGGATTGGCTACATCAGGGGTGTGTGGCCTAATATGCAAAGGAGCTCTTGCTAGAATTCCGTCCCTGGGCCGCACACCCCTGATGTAACCAATCCTCCTGCAGCTTACAGCAGGCCCTGTAAGAAGAGCCCTGTAAGCTGCAGGAGGATTGGCTACATCAGGGGTGTGTGGCCTAATATGCAAAGGAGCTCTTGCTAGAATTTCGTCCCTGGGCCGCACACCCCTGATGTAGCCAATCCTCCTGCAGCTTACAGCAGGCCCTGTACTAAGAGCCTTGTAAGCTCTTGGAGGATTGGCTACAGCAGGGGTGTGTGACCTAATATGCAAAGGAGCTCTTGCTAGAATTCCATCCCCGCTTCCCAGAAAGGTCCATCATGGACCACTCCTGATTCTTCATTTCTTTGCTTCCCGTTTCTTCTTAAATCCTGCCAGAGATGAGCTCAGACTTCACTTTTGAGCTATCATTTATGGATCTCAAGCCAGGCTGGCAGGGGGGCCAAAGGATTTATTGCTTTCTGGACTACTTTTGAAGGACCCGGAGAGAGACAATTTGCCGGCTTTTCTCGGCAGGACCCAAGAGTTGCCTCTCTAGGTAATTTACCCAGTACCTGATCTTCAAAGAGAGCGTCTGGTTGTGTTTCCATTTGGACAGGCCCAGCCGAACATGATGTTTAATGCTTTCATTACTTCTGTCAACAGCAGCTGGAGGCAAAGAGCCATTTATTCCCACTTCAGCTCTGGAGGGGGGGAAAAGAGAGACAGGGCAGGGATGGGGGAGTTGTCGGAGGCAACCTTGACAGCATCAGAAGCCGCTCTGCTGTGCTGGCTGGTTTCTTCTAGAGAAGGGAGCTTGCCACCGGTACGCCAATTAAAAGAGAACTACGGCTTGAGATAGTATTTTTTGAAACATGCCCCAGGTTCACCCAACCCAACTGTCGTTCCCGGCACTCAGAGAACAGCTGCGGGCAACTTATTCCCCAAGCATTGTAGAAGCCAGATTTGGATGACGAAGAAGAAGAGATTGGATTTATATCCTGTCCTCCACTCTGAATCTCAGAGCGGCTCACAATCTCCTTTACCTTCCTCCCCCACAACAGACACCCTGTGAGATAGATGAAGACACCTCCACTCTGAAGAGTCTCAGAGCGGCTCACATTCTCCTTTACCTTCCTCCCCCACAACAGACACCCTGTAAGGTAGGTGGGGCTGAGAGAGCTCTGACAGAAGCTGCCCTTTCAAGGACAACTTTGCAAGAGTTATGCCTGAAAGGCCATTCCAGCAGCTGCAAGTGGAGGAGTGGGGAATCAAACCCAGTTGTCCCAGAGAAAAGTCTGCCCACTTAAGCACTACACCAAACTGGCTCTCAAATATGGGAAGGAAACAAATGCATGCTAGCATAAAAACACAAGAAGAATAAGAATATGATGATATTGGATTTATATCCCACCCTATACTCTGAATCTCAGAGTGTCAGAGCGGTCACAATCTCTTTTACCATCCTCCCACCCACAACAGACACCCTGTGAGGTGGGTGGGGCTGAGAGAGCTCTCCCAGAAGCTTTCAAGGACAGCTCTGCCAGAGCTATGGCTGACCCAAGGCCATTCCAGCAGCTGGGAGTGGAGTGGGGAATGAAATCCGGTTCTCCCAGGTAAGAGTCCCTGCACTTAATCACAACACCAAACTGCAGTACAAGGAAGAACAGACTTTATCAGACCCTCGGTACCGTTTTCCAACCCAGAACGGCCCCTCGACACCATTTTCCAGCCCAAAATTTGTCCTGTGGTAGATTGCATGTGACATCACCCCAGAGTCGAAAATAACTGGTGCTTGCACGGGGGACTTTTTTTTTTTTTAGACTGCACGTTAAGCTTGCCAACTCCAGGTTGGGAAATTCCTGGAGAGTTGGGGGCAGAAACTGGGGATGGCAGGGTCTGCGGGAGGGAGGGATCTCAATAGGGTGTAATGCCAAAGGCTCCACCCTCCAAAGCCGCCATTTTCTCCAGGGGAACGGATTTCTGCAGATCAGTTGTCATTCCAGGGGACCCCCAGGCTCTGCCTGGAAGTTGGTAACTCAGTGCTCTGCAACCACTCTATGACTTTTGGGAATGACAACCTCCATCCAACTAATCAGAATCTGCCACATCTACTTTGAGCCCCAAAAGTCCGGTTCATGTGTGCAACTAAGTTTTATTCAGAATGTAAGCTTTCGTGTGCTCCTAAGCAGACGTCATCAGACAAAATGGGAACGAGAAGCAGCAATTCTTAATATAAGTGGACAGTGTAGAATCCTGGGAATGTTTTTAGCAGATTCCCATGATTCTACACTGCCCACTTATATTAAGAATTGCTGCTTCCGTTCCCATTTTGTCTGACGAAGTCGGCTTAAGAGCACACGAAAGCGTACATTCTGAATAAAACTTAGTTGGTCTTAAAGGTGAACTTGTCTACTGCTTTCTTCTATTGCTTCAGACCAACACGGCTGCCGACTGGGATCTGTTCTTTATGCAGTTCATTTGCCAGGAAATCATAGAACCAGCTCTATGGCTGGTTACAGACGGGTCGTTTAAGCTGCCCCGGGGACAACAGGTTATTATTCTACTCAGGGCTCACTTTCTAGCAGGAACTCCTTTGCATATTAGGCCACACACCCCCTGATGTAGCCAATCCTCCAAGAGCTTACAGGGCTCTTCTTTCACGGCCTGCTGTAAGCTCTTGGAGGATTGGCTGCATCAGGGGTGTTCGGCCTAATAAGCAAAGGAGCTCCTGCTAGAAAGTGAGCCCTGATTCTAGCGTAGAAACTCGCCAGGGTTTAAAGGACTAGTGCGGAACTGGGTGGAGTCCTGAATGTGCGAATGAGCCAACTTGCGCCAGCTGCCGCAGGCGAAACCAGCCGACCGGTGCGCATGGCATTTGAGGCAGTGGAGTCGGCTCAATTCAACCTCTGCTCACAAAACACTGCACCGTGGATGCATGGAGTGTATTATGCAAACACAGATGGATGAATGCAAAAGTTAAGCACAGTCACTGTGGCGTATGTGGGAATGGGAAGAGGCATGCTTTAGAAGTCAGTGGAATCCATCTCTTGTATTTGCGTGTGTGTGTGCGTGACAGAGGGGGGGGGGAGAGAGAGAGTTAGTTCTAAGCATATTTCCTCATGAGATGGAACCAAGCCCAGAACATTGACTCATGCAAAGATACAGAAGACAGCCTCTCCCTCGCCCCCCCTTTTTTTAGTTGTGCATGTGTGTGTGTGTGTGTGTGTGCTTGCATACCTGGAAGTCACAGCTGATTTCTGGCAACCACTACTGGGGCTTGGATGTTTTCAGAGAGGTGGCTTGGATATTGCCTGCCTTTGCATCCCAGTCTTGGTATTCCTTTGGAGGTCTCCCATCCAAGTACTTGCCAGGATCAGCCCTCCTTAGCTTCTGAGATCTGACAAGATCACCTGGTCTATTCAAGTCAGGGCAGAAGTCATCCTCTCTCTCTCTTGAGAACGGACAGTCCGTCCCTCTGCTTTTCTGTACTGCACTTGACTTAGAAAGGGGACAGAATTGCTCTTCCCTGTGAAGGCTGATTGGAAGGGGGGGGGGCAAGGCCGGAACCTTTATTCATGCAGAGACACACGAGGCAGCCTCCTCTGAGGACTGGGTGGCTTACGGCTCCTCGGATCCCTCAATTATTTCATTTCTTTGTTCCTCGCGATGCACCACGATGCGCGGTAAGTAAAACAGACATTTTCATTCTGTGGTTCTCGCCGCGAGGTAGAGCCTGTCTGTCACCGGCGAACGATTATCGCTGCCAAACGAGGAGAGGGAGGTGGGGGGGAGGGAGGGGAAGAGGGATGATTAAGAAAATCCCAAGCAGGGGCGGAAAGAAACTGATCTGCGAGCTAAGTGGAAAGAGCACCATCCCACAAAAGAGACAGGGAGAAAGAGTGAAGCAGATTAATAGCCGCCTTAAAGCCAAAAACAAATGAACACAAAATCTAATTTACAAACCTATTAGATTTGCTATGTAAGCTGCTCGCCGCCGATCGGATGGCCCCTCTGCCTCCAGAATTCCTACAAGACAAAGGAAATACATTATTTATAATCCGGGTGCCTCTCTGCGATGCGGCGCTCGACAGTCAAGGCGATCCATTCCCAGCTTCAGGTGGCAGAACTTTGTACTAAATTGACTACCGCTGCGGCCCTTTTAGGGTCCCGCTCCTCACGCGCCTGGAGACAATTCTCTTTTCTTCGACCCTCCAAAGCCTCAGTTAAGCCCCTTTGATGACAGAGAGGGTAATCGATCCCTTTCTCTATATGACAACTGTCGCCTGGGATCGATATCAAATGGAAATTGATTGAGCGTGCTAAGTCTATTAAGCCACGACCTGGCTTTAAGAATCGTGACCTCTAGTGAAATCATGCCAGGAACCACAGCTGCTCGGAGGGCTTCGAAAACACGGTTGGGAAACAGCAGCCCCCTTAACGGATCAGCTCGATTCGAGTCCAGTAGCACCAAAAACACCATCAAGGTTTTCAGGGTCTAAGCCGGGGTGGCCAAATGGTGGCTTGAGAGCCACACGTGAATCTTTCACACACATTGTGTGGCTCTCGAAGCTCCCACTGCCCCATTGGCCAGCTTGGAGAAGACACTTCTCTCTTTAAGTTAGTTCTCCAAGCCAAGCCAGCTGGTGGCGTGGAGAAGGCATTTAAATTTAAAGTTGCTTTCTTTCCACCTCTCCCTCCGCCATCTATGTGACTTCCTTCCTTCCTTCCCTCAAACACTTGATGTTCATTTTTTTGCAGCTGGGCTCTCAAACATCTGACATTTATCCTACGCAAATCTTACATTAAGCAAGATCCAAGCGGGCAGCCGTCTTGGTCTGAAGCGGCAGAACAAAGCAGGAGTCAAGTGGCACCTTTAAGACCAACGAAGTTTTATTCGGAATGTAAGCTTTCGTGTGCTCGAAGCACACTTCATCAGACTTCCATACTATTGTCTGATGAAGTGTGCTTAGAGCACACGGAAGCTGACATGCCGAATAAAACTTTGCTGGTCTTAAAGGTAATACTTGACTCCTGCTTTGTTTCCCATTAAGCACATTTGGCCATCCCTGGACTAGCGCCTCTACCTGTCTGCACCTCTGGACATTTTAGCTGGAGAAAAAACGAAACCTGGCTTTCTCTGGACGCCAGGAGGAAATGCAGGGAAGCTGTGGCATCCGTTGAGATGTTCTATCTGTAGCCACTGGGCAAGGCAGAACCGAGCCCCAGTTCCCAACAGCTCCACCACAGCCATCCATTCCCCACCCCATTTTCAGGGACAGAGGAAGGGGGCTTCCAGGCTGAAGGAGACTCGACTTTCCCAGCTGCTCTTCTGAGCAGGTGCGACAAGGAAAGAAGGAGCAGCGCTTGGGACTCGGCAGCAGACAGATGTGCTTCCGTCGCTGTTCCCACCTGCTGCTGATCTAGCCAGGATGTATTTTTTCAGACCTCCCCCCCCCCATCAGGAAACATTTGCTCTGCTCACTAGCTTCTCGCTTCTTTCACGCCTTTTATCGCTGGAATACCTTCCCTGCATTAAACCTCCTAAACAAACTCTAATAATACGGTGGAGGAAAATGTCGTTGAGGCGCAGTCGACTTCTGGTGAACCTGTAGGATTTTCAAGGCAAGAGGTTTGCCATGGCTCGCCTCTGTGTTGCGACCCTGGACTTCCTTGGTGGTCTCCCATCCAAGGACCTGGCAGGGCCAAACCTGCCTTGCTTCCAACATCTGAGGAGACTGGGATAGCCAGGTCTGGGCCATAATTTGGGAAAACCTTGCATCCTTCTGTGATAGCTGGTAGCAGCAGATGAGAGCATGCGTTGATCTATGTTACAGAAAATAGAGCTGTGGCTCTGTGTAACGTTGGGGGGAAAAGGCTGAAGAAGAACTCATAAGCGAAACCGTGAAGTTTCCTTTCAAAAGTGGTTTCTTGTTCTCTCCATACCTTCACGAGTGGAACACTAAGAGACTTAAAGACTCCACCCATATCTACACTACAATTACTTTGAAGAGGCAGTTGCCCTTAAAAGACTGATGTAGAGATTTGGTGGGGTTTTTTCTAATCGGTGTTCCTTTGTTTTGTCTTATTTTAGCTTGCACTAAACAGAACGCATTTACACATGATTGGTGTGAAAGTTTCATTGCTTCCGGTGGTTTTTCACATAGTCTTCTATATATACCAGTTCCAGTTGCCTTTATCAATGGAGAAAATAGAGGCTTTGCTCTGTCGCTCCTGTGCGATTGAGTAAGCCTGGCAGAGCAAGCTGTGATGCAAGAGAGAGGGAGAAGGAAGCAGACTTGCTTGCGGGCCTGATAGGAACCGTTCGGGGCCCTGATCCGCACCCTGGGCCGCATGTTTGACACCCCTGCTCTATGGCATTCTATCTCACTGAGGTCCCTCCCCAAACCTCAACCTTCCTCAGGCCACACCCTCAAAATCTCCAGGTATTTCCCAAGCCAGAGATGACAACCCTACATCTTAAGAGACCAACTGGAGTTTCACCCTGAAACTATTGTTGGTCTCTTAAGGTGCTACTCAGCTAACACTAACAGCCGCTCGTCAGCATTTCAAGCCGAAGCTGTGTTTCATAGGATGCCTTTTAAAACGAACGTTTCGTTTAGAAACATTTCCTCGCTTTAACCCAGTGTCAGTTTGGGAGAGTTTCTCTCAAAAGCCTCAAGAATGATGGCTGAGTGACATTTGATATTTCCTTCACCTGCTTCCGACCTCACTCTGGGACCGTTTGGTACGCCTGCTATTTTCCAGCATCAACATTTGAACAGCTGCCCTTCGAGACATTTGGCACTTGCTATAAAGAAAGGCTGTGGTGGAGGAGGGGAGAACGGCACAAAAAAACACATTTCAAAGGAATCTAGGGAGAAAACCATCCCCTACCCCGCCAGGGAAGCTGGGCTCTCATGTTCCGGAGACTTTTTTGAGCTCTCTCTCTCTCTCTCTCTCTCTCTCTCTCTCACACACACACACATATATATATGTTTTGAGAGAAAAACATTTTATTGTTATAGATTCAACCTTTTACATTCCATCTTTCTCATTACAATCCATTTTCTATCCTGTATCTAAATCAACTTACGTTGATTTATGCGATAAAAAAGGCCAACGCCATGCTGGGAATTATTAGGAAGGGAATTGAAAATAAATCAGCCAGTATCATAATGCCCCTGTATAAATCGATGGTGCGGTCTCATTTGGAATATTGTGTGCAATTCTGGTCACCGCATCTCAAAAAGGATATTATATACGGTTGCCAAGTCCAATTCAAGAAATATCTGGGGACTTTGGGGGTGGAGTCAGGAGACCTTGGGGGTGGAGCCAGGAGAAATTGGGGGCGGAGCTAGGAACAAGGGTGTGACAAGCATAATTGACCTCCAAAGGGAGTTTTGGCCATCACATTTCAAGGGACTGCACATCTTTTAAATGCCTTCCTTCCATAGGAAATAATGAAGGATTGGGGCACCTTCTTTGGGGGCTCATAGAATTGGACCCCCTAGTCCAATCTTTTTGAAACTTAGGAAGTATTTTGGGGAGAGCCACTGGATACTATACTGAAAAATTGGTACCTTACCTCAAAAAACAGGGGCCCCAGAGCCCCAGATACCCGTGGATAAATTCTCCATTATTTTCTATGGGAATAAATCTCCATAGGGAATAACAGAGTTCCCAGCAGACATTCCCCTCCCCTCCCCCCGCTTTCCGATTACCCTGAAGCAGGGGAAGGGCCTCCAAACCGGGGGATCCCCTGACCCCTGCCCCCAGCTGGGGATTGGCAGCCCTAATATTATAGCATTGGAAAAAGTGCAGAAAAGGGCAACTAGAATGATTAAAGATTTGGAACACTTTCCCTATGAAGAAAGGTTAAAACGCTTGGGGCTCTTTAGCTTGGAGAAATGTCGACTGTGAGGTGACATGATAGAGGTTTACAAGATTATGCATGGGATGGAGAAGGTAGAGAAAGAAGTACTTTTCTCCCTTTCTCACAATACAAGAACTCGTGGGCATTCGATGAAATTGCTGAGCAGTCGGGTTAGAACGGATAAAAGGAGGTACTTCTTCACACAAAGGGTGATCAACATGTGGAATTCACTGCCACAGGAGGTGGTAGCAGCTACAAACATAGCCAGCTTCAAGAGGGGGTTAGATAAAAATATGGAGCAGAGGTCCATCAGTGGCTATTAGTCACAGTGTGTGTGTGTGTATGTGTGTGTATATATATATATAAATTTTTGGGCCACTGTGTGACACAGAGTGTTGGACTGGATGGGTCATTGGCCTAATCCAACATGGCTTCTCTTATGTTCTTATATAATAAAAAGTTATTTTTACAAATTTAAATGTCTATGAAAACCTCAAAATTATTAAAACAGAAAGCAGAGGTGGGTTACATCATATATTTGTACATTAATTAATATTCATACATTCTTACCTATCTCTTTTTATTTATATTGTCTCTATAATTCTTTTCTTTCTCATTTTGATCCACTACTTTCCTCATATTTGACTCTATTTTGAATCCACTCATATAGTTTTTCCCATTTTTTATTAGCCAATATTTTTGGTTTCCCTTTCAGTATCGCAGTAAGTATATCAGCTTCTGCAGCTTGTAAAACCTTTTCTATTAATTCTCCCAAACTCGGGATTTTCTCTTGTCTCCAATATTTTGCGTATAGGATTCTTGCGGCTGTTAGAGTGTGAATTATCAAGTGTGCATCTTCTTTAACCACCTCTTTCCTCACCATAGATAGTAATATGACTTCAGGCTTAAATTGAATTCTGCTTTTCAACATTCCTTGCAGAAATTCACATATAGATGCTTAAAATCTCACCCGTTTGCTGTTGTCACACCTTGGCAACTTCTTGCGTGCCTCAACGCTTTCCCCTTTAACTCGCAGGTGCTATTTTTGGGACAGTTAAATTCCTTTTTTTAAAACCTTGGCAGTGAATTCCGGCGACAGCGTCTCTGCCAATAATGTCAAGGAATTTCTTTTCCTGTTCCCAGCACCAGAGGGCTTGTCGTTTGTGTGGAGCTAGTTAATGGGGGTGGAAGTAGAGGAGAACAGCCTGTAGTCTTAAACACGAAGTCCCATTTCCAGGAAACAGGGTTGCTTGCCAACTCCAGGCTGAGAAGTAGGGTTGCCAATCCCCAGGTGGGGGCAGGGGATCCCCCGGTTTGGAGGCCCTCCCCCCGCTTCAGGGTCGTCAGAAAGCAGGGGGAGGGGAGGGAAATGTCTGCTGGGAACTCTGTTATTCCCTATGGAGATTTATTCCCATAGAAAATCATGGAGAATTGATCCGCGGGTATCTGGGGCTCTGGGGGGGGCTGTCTTTTGGGGTAGAGGCACCAAATTTTCAGTATAGAATCTAGTGCCTCTCCCCAAAATACCCTCCAAGTTTCAAAAAGATTGGACCAGGGGGTCCAATTCTATGAGCCCCCATAGAAGGTACCCCTATCCTTCATTATTTCCATTGGAGGGAAGGCATTGAAAAGATGTGCCGTCCCTTTAAATGTGATGGCCAGAACTCCCTTTGGAGTTCAATTATGCTTGTCACACCCTTGCTCCTGGCTCCACCCCTAATGTCTCCTGGCTCCACCCTCAAAGTCTCCTGGCTCCACCCCCAAAGTCCCCAGATATTTCTTAAATTGGACTTGGCAACCCTACTGAGAAGTGCCTAGAGATTGGGGAGGTGGTGGGGGGAGAGAGCCTGAGGAGGGGGCGCTTTGGGGAAGGGAGAGACTTCAACGGGGGAAGGGTATCACGCCAGCCAGCAGGGGTGTCGAACTAAGGGCTGGATCTAGGGTTGCCAAGTTCAATTCAAGAAATATCTGGGGACTTTGGGGGTGGAGCCAGGAGACTTTGGGGGTGCAGCCAGGAGACATTGGGGTGGAGCCAAGATCAAGGCTGTCACAAGCATAACTGAACTCCAAAGGGAGTTCTGGCCATCACATTTAAAGGGACAGCACACCTTTTCAATGCCTTCCTTCCATAGGAAATAATGAAGGATAGGGGCACCTTCTTTGGGGGCTCATAGAATTGGACCCCCTAGTCCAATCATTTTGAAACTTGAGGGGTATTTTGGGGAGAGGCACTAGATGCTGTATGTAAACTTTGGTGCCTCTACCTCAAAAAACAGCCCCCCGCCCAGAGCCCCAGATACCCGCAGATCAATTCTCCGTTATTTTCTATGGGAATAAATCTCTATAGGGAATAACAGAGTTCCCAGCAGACATTTCCCTTCTCTCCCCTCCCCCTGCTTTCTGATAATCCTGAAGTGGGGGGAGGGTCTCCAAACCGGGAGATCCCCTGCCCTCACCTGGGGATTGGCAACCCTAGCTGGATCTCACACAAAGGAGACTTTGCATAGCCAGCTTCAAGAGGGGTCTGGATCAGCATCTGGAGCAGAGGCCCATCAGTGACTCTTAGCCACAGCATATTGTTGGAACTCTCTGTCTGGGGCAGGGATGCTCTGTGTTCCATATTGGGCAGCGATCCAATATGGCTTCTCTTATGTCTGGGGCAGTGCTGCTCTGTATTTTTGATGCTTGGGAGGGCCAACATTGGGAGGGCTTCTAGTGTTCTGGCCCCACTGATGGACCTCCTGATGGCACCTGGGTTTTTGGGCCACTGTATGACACAGAGTGTTGGACAGGATGGGCCATTGGCCTCATCCAACATGGCTTCTCTTATGTTCTCATGTGACACAGAGTGTTGGACTGGAGGGGCCATTGGCCTGATCCAACATGGCTTCTCTTGTGTTCTCATGTGACACAGAGTGTTGGACAGGATGGGCCATTGGCCTCATCCAACATGGCTTCTCTTATGTTCTCATGTGACACAGAGTGTTGGACTGGAGGGGCCATTGGCCTGATCCAACATGGCTTCTCTTATGTTCTCATGTGACACAGAGTGTTGGACTGGATGGGCCATTGGCCTGATCCAACAGGGCTTCTCTTATGTCCTTATGTGACACAGAGTGTTGGACAGGATGGGCCATTGGCCTGATCCAACATGGCTTCTCTTATGTTCTCATGTGACACAGAGTGTTGGACTGGATGGGCCATTGGCCTGATCCAACAGGGCTTCTCTTATGTCCTTATGTGACACAGAGTGTTGGACAGGATGGGCCATTGGCCTCATCCAACATGGCTTCTCTGATTTTCTTATGTTCTTGTCAGGCTGGGCCATGTGTGTCATGTAAATATGTAATGTCAGGAAGCAGAGCTTTGTAAAGGACACAGATAGACACAATTAAAGATTTTTTTTTTTTAAAAAACCCAATATGCTTAAAAGATTAGCACTCTTGCAATATTTTGTTTATTTAACAGTTTCTGATAACTGACACCTCTTGCTCTGAATCTGGAGACAATGTCTGTGCTGTAGCAATCCTCAGGATGCTGTTCAGGTGTGTGTGTGTATAAATCACAAACCTACTTTTGATTTATTGACATTCATTACAGAAATCTCACAGTCAATGCTTTGAGCCTAAGACTCAGGGGGAAACATGAAATGGCTGGGCATTGTGAGCTTTTGTGCGTAAGTTGCTTCATGTGCCAGTCAACCAATGGAGAAAACAGAGGCTTTGCTCTGTAGCTCCTGTGCGATTGAGCAAGCCTGGCAAAGCAAGCTGTGATGCAGAAGGAAGCAAGAGAGAGAGAAGGAAGCAGATGACAGTGAGTTGTTCATGGGCCTGGTAGGAGTCCTCTGGGAGGCCTGATCCGGTCCTCGGGCCACATGTTTGACACCCCTGCCATAGAATCCACCTTCCAAAGTACCCATTTTTTTCTGGGGCAACTGATCTCTGCCACTTGGCAATCACCTGTAATCCCAAGAGATCTTCAGCTACCACCTGGACGATGACAAACCCTACTAAGAAAGGAAAAATCAGGTGTAGCAGTCTCAAATCGCAGGTGGCAAACCACCCCTCCTGGTTGAACTAGCCAGGTGATAAGGGGATGGAGATCTGATAGAAGGAAGCAGCTGCAAAGGTAGTTTGGCTAGAGAACTGGCCCTGATCCTGGGATACTAGATCTACTCCTGAGAATGATTTATGGCTATTTATCAAATAGGATCAGGTGAACAGGTCTGTAAAGCAAACAGAGGCGGTGGGGGGAGGGGAAGGGGCAGCTGTCACAAGCAGTGATTACCAGCACAGCCCCAGCAGAGCACATCTGGAAGGAGAAATGACAGAGGGACCTGCATAGAAAACTGCCATGTTTGCATCTCCATTGTCAACAAGCATGCCGCTAAATCCATGCCTTAGTTATATATATATATATGTAAGCTGGACTACTGCAATGCACACTATTTGGGACCGTCCTTGAAGAGAGTTCAGAAGCTGCAGCTAGTGCAGAACGCTGCGACAGACTGTTGGTCAGGGTACGGTTGCCAATCCCCAGGTGAGTAATACCAAGTAAACTCACCGTGCTAGCAAATTAGTATATCTATTAAATAGTATAGAATTCTTCACAGTTTTATAAACACCTCAGTATTTTAACACAACAGCTTTCGGATAACAACTGTGTAACAGACACTTAACAATGGTTACAAACAGTTTTCCCAAAGAGCCGTGGCAATGGTATATGAGCACGTGGCTTCAAGATGGTCGCAAAAGCACCGCAGCCTCCCTCGACGTTGCAGGCCCGATGATGTCACCCGCGAGTGAGGTCATCACGCTGGGGACGTCCTGCGCCAGCCGCTCTAGGCATTTCGGGGAAAACTCTTTCCCCAGATTTCCCAGATTGGAGAGCCAATTTGGTGTAGTGGTTAAGTGTGTGGACTCTTATCTGGGAGAACCGGGTTTGATTCCCCACTCCTCCACTTGCACCTGCTGGAATGGCCTTGGGTCAGCCATAGCTCTGGCAGGAGTTGTCCTTGAAAGGGCAGCTTCTGGGAGAGCTCTCTCCAGCCCCACCCACCTCACAGGGTGTCTGTTGTGGGGGAGGAAGGGAAAGGAGATTGTGAGCCGCGAGTGGAGGGCGGGATATAAATCCAATATCTTCATCTACCTCACAGGGTGTCTGTTGTGGGGGAATCAGATCCCAGTCGGAATTCACTGCCACAGGAGGTGGTGGCAGCTACAAGCATAGCCAGCTTCAAGAGGGGGTTAGATAAAAATATGGAGCAGAGGTCCATCAGTGGCTATTAGCCACAGTGTGTATATATATAAATTTTTGGCCACTGTGTGATACAGAGTGTTGGACTGGATGGGCCATTGGCCTGATCCAACATGGCTTCTCTTATGTTCTTAGGTTCTCTTGTAGGAGTTGTCCTTGAAAGGGCCGCTTCTGTCAGAGCTCTCTCAGCCCCACCCACCACAAAGGTTGTCTGTCTGGGGGAAGAAGATAAAGGAGATTATAAACTGCTTTGAGACTCTGATTAAGAGAAAAGGGCGGGGTAAAAAGCTGCAATTCTTCTTCTTCTTAATGAGTAGCCAAGACAATGTGTATTTTGCTTTTCTTCTAAACTTCTTTGATTGCCCTCCCTGTTTCAGCAGTAGGGTTTCATGAAATCCTGGGAGTTTAGGCCAGTTAGGACCTTGTTAAACAATCAATACCCCTTTTGAGGGTTAAGGGCAGAGGTGGCCAAACTGCGGCTCGGAAGTCACATGTGGTTTTTTCACACATATTGTGTGGCCCTTGAAGCCCCCACCGCCCTATCGGCAAGCTTGGAGAAAGCATTTGTCTCTTTAAATCACATCTCCAAGCCAAGCCAGCAGCTTGGAGAATGCATTTAAAGTTAACGTTGCTTTCCTTCCACCTCTCTCTCTTCACCGGGTCACTTCGCCTGGAGAAAATGGTTGCTTTGGAGGGTGGTGTCCGGGGCATTTGCCCCTGCTGAGAGCTCTCCCTCAAAGTCTCCAGGAATTTCCCAACCCAGAGTTGGCAACCACACCTATCAACAATGCTTACCCTCTTTTTTTTTTCTATTCAACTGCAAGCCCCCCCCCTTCCCCAAACCACAAGGTTTATAATCCTGCTCTAATTGGGCAGAAAAGGCCAGATAACAAATGCTGTAAAGAAAGAACCCCATTTCCCTCCCGCCGGTTCTTATGCAGGCGAGGCTGTTGAGTCCCCCCACGGAACACTCTCCGCAGCCAAAGATTGGCGCCGAATGATCCTTCACAGGGACTAGATACCCCCCCTCCTGCAAATTTGTGGCCCCCGTGCTTATAGGAAGGCCAGGGGTGGGCAGGGAGGAGAGAATTACGAGAAACTGTTCTCAGAGAAGGTTAAACGAACAAATGGGAGAAAGCCCTCGACGAAGAAGGGAAGCAAAGGAGTTTTCTGAAAAGCAGGCTTCAAAGATGAACCACGAGATGAAGCAGGAGAAAAAGAAAGGGGGAGGGAAAGGGATCGAAGCTACATGAGAAGAGGCAGTGTTATCATTAGAGTGGAGCTGTTGGACCAGACCGGGCAGGGGTCCATTACTTTGCCAGGGGTTGGTCCTGGTTAATTCCAAGGGAGCGGATTATCTCTCGGACCACCTCCACCACCCAAACGTCATCCTTCTTACTGCAGGGCACCAGAATACCAGGAGGAAGGTGATGGATTATTTTTTAAAAAAGAAACCCTCGCCAGCTGTGCGTTCGGTGTTTGCTTGGAAGATGCCCTATGGTGTTTGCAAGCGCCGTTGTTAAGCGTATCGATCCGGCAGCAAATGGGCCTTTTATTTACTTATTTTTCTCATAATAATCTAGAAGCGAAAGAAGGGCGTCTCTCCCTAGGTAGTCTAAGAGAAGCCCTAGAGAGGTTAGGCTTCAGAAAGTAAGAACGGCCTTGCTGGATTGAGCTAGAGGTCCGTTGGTTGCTACCAGCAGTCAGCTAGATACCTGCAGGTGCAATGCAAGAACTGCCACCCCGGCGTCCTACAGAGATCAACTGCCAGTGAGGTGTTGTAGCAAACCTAGGCAGTATAAGTAGAGGCATCACCCTGCCAACAAAAGTCCGTATAGTCAAAGTGATGGTATTCGCAGTAGTAATGTATGGCTGTGAGAGCTGGACCATAAGGAAGGCCGAGTGCAGAAGGATAGATGCTTTTGAGATGTGATGCTGGAGAAGAATCTCGAGAGTCCCTTGGACTGCAAGAAGATCCAATCCGACAGTCCTAAGGGAAATCAACACAGACTGTTCCCTGGAAGGTCAGATGCTGAAGCTGAAGCTCAAATATTTTGGCCACCCAATGAGAAGGGAGCCCTCCCTGGAGAAGACCCTGATGCTGGGAAAGACAGAAGGCAAAAGAAGAAGGGGACGGCAAAAGAGGAGATGGCTGGACAGCGTTACTGATGCAACTAACATGAATTTGAGCAGACTTCGGAGGATGGTGGAAGACAGGAGAGAGAGCCTGGTGTGACTTGGTCCATGGGGTCGCAAAGAGTCAGACTCAATTGTGCTAATGAACAACAAAGAATACAGGAGATCCAGGTCTGAATATGTACACTGCCACAAACACTCACTGGAAGGCCTGGGACCAGTTACCCACTCTCAGCCTAGCCTACCTTGCAAGATGGTTGTGAGGATAAAAAGAGCAAGAAGACTGCTGTCAATGCTTTCAGGTCCCCCACTGGGTATAAATACTGGAATAAATAATTGCAGAAACTCACAGCAAATAGCTGCTGCTAGATGTCAGCTTCTTTTAATTCCTTTTTTTAAAAAAAAACTATATTGTCTGGCTATCTCTGAGTTAGCGTGGTACTGAATATTATCAGGTAATGACATGCCATGGGAAGTAGTTCTTTCTTTAGTCACCCTTGAATTTAGGATCTGATCAGCTGTCTGTAGAATGCCTGAGAAGATACGCCGAAAGTAGGCGCCAACTCCTAGAAGTTCATGCAGAACCTTTACAGCCATTGAAACAAGGCCTTCAGTTACGTTAAACCAATGGCAAAATAAACTCTGGGAATCTTTTGTGCATGGCAAGATCTCAAAAAATGCCTCAAAGCCAAATCTAGTAACTTATCAACAAGAATTTCAAGCTCTTTGGTACCCCGTAGTGGAGTACCTGACAAATCATAATGTCATTCCAAAAAATGCTGACTATCGAGATTTGCTTTACTTCTAATGTTTTGACATGCAACTTTGTATTTATTTTAGCAAACCAGACCTTTTCATTCATTCTTATGTATTACTGTAATGAAGATACTCTGATGTATATGGTTGTTTGTTTTTTTTATTTTTTCATTGAAATGACTTCTTTATTTTGCTATCCCTTTTGTTGTAACCTCTATTTATTTCAATAAAGTTTGATTTATGTGCAAAAAAAAAAAAATACGTTAAACCAGAGTCAAAAGCACAGCATGTAAGTTTTTGGAGTCAGCGGGGCCTGGATCTGACGGGATTTCAACTGATTCTCAGGTAACAAAGATCTCTTTCCCTGCTTTGGAGGGTGGTCTCTACGGCACAGTGTACTTGCTGACATCCCTCCGCTCCCTGAAACCCCTCCCTTGCCAGCCTCCACCTTCCAATCTCCAGGTGTTTCTCAACTCCATTGCCCCCTGGATATTAGTTGTAATCCTGGGATATCTCCAGCCCTTTCCTGGAGCTTGGCAATCTTACTTAGAACCTCCTGAGGCTTTATTCGGTCTCGGACCAACCATGTTTTGCCAGCTCTTGAGGCCAGGAGCAGAAGAATAAAGGATTCAGCCTCCTTTCCCTACATGCTGTTTTCTGTAAAACAGAGATCCTCACCTCCTGCTTTACATATGAAAAGGGAGTTATTGTCAGGCCTCATTTTGGGCAGGAGCTCACAGGAGCGGAGGTCCGGAACCTCTAAATGTTATTGTGCCCCATGGTGCAGAGTGTTAAAGCTGCAGTACTGCAGTCCTAAGCTCTGCTCACGACCTGAGTTTGATCCCCGGCGGAAGCTGGGATTCAGGTAGCCAGCTCCAGGTTGACTCAGCCTTCCATCCTTCCGAGGTCGGTAAAATGAGTACACAGCTTGCTGGGGGGAAAGTGTAAATGACTGGGGAAGGCAATGGTAAACCACCCCGTAAAAAGTCTGCCATGAAAATGTTGTGAGAGCAACGTCACCTCAGAGTCAGAAACGACTGGTGCTTGCACAGGGGACCTTTCCTTTTTTCCTTCTTTCTTAAACCCACCCCTGCAAAAAAAATTCTTGCTTCTGGGCTCCATTGTTCAAATTCCCTGTGAGATTTTTGCTGAACTCTTAAGATTTGACAAACTTTCTCATATTCCCCCCCCCCCAAAAAAGGGAAAATAATCAAACCATCTAAAGCAGACAGATGGGAATCTTCCTCATGCCACTGTGGCCACATAGGAGAAAGTAATTTAAGAAGTATGATGGGAGCAAGGTTTTATTATGACCGTTATAATTCAAGAAGCATGTGAAGGTAGATGCTGAGCTGATCCAATCTGGTACACCTCCCGGTGATGTGCGGGGTGCGTGCAGGGCTTTTTATGTAGAAAAATCCGAGCAGGAACTCATCTGCATATTAGGCCACACCCCCTGGCACCGAGCCAGCCGGAACTGTGTTCCTGTGCATTCCTGCTCAAAAAAGCCCTGGGTGTGTGGCATATGCAAATAAGTGGTGCTAATGAGCTCCAGCTCCTCTTTTTCTGTGAAATGACCCCTGGTTATTGTGAATAAATACATGCGGGTTCCTAGGATTGCCTGGCCACCAGTGGGGGATGGGAGGGTAGGGTTGGGAGACCCCTGGAGGGTTGGGGGTGGAGCCTGGGGAGGCCAGTGGCTTCAGTGGGGGACAATGCCACAAAGTCTACCCTTCAAAGCAGCCATTTTCTCCAGGGGTGCTGATCTCGGTAGTCTGGAGATGAGCTGTCATTCTAGGGGATCTCCAGGTCCCACCTGGAGGCCAGAAGAAGGAGATATTGGATTTATATCCCGCCCTCCACTCCGAAGAGTCTCAGAGTGGCTCACAATCTCCTTTACCTTCCTTCCCCACAACAGACACCCTGTGAGGTAGATGAAGATATGGATTTATATCCCGCCCTCCACTCCGAAAAGTCTCAGAGCGGCTCACAATCTCCTTTCCCTTCCTCCCCCACAACAGACACCCTGTGAGGCTGGAGAGGGCTCTCACAGCAGCTGCCCTTTCAAGGACAACCTCTGCCAGAGCTATGGCTGACCCAAGGCCATTCCAGCAGGTGCAAGTGGAGGAGTGGGGAATCGAACCCGGTTCTCCCAGATAAGAGTCCTCACACTTAACCACTACACCAGACTGGCTCTCCCTATGTGTTCCCCATCCAATCTAGTATAGGCCTTATCGAGAAGTAGAAGGAGGCCCTTCTGGGATTCAAAAGCTTGCCTCCTGCACTTTACTATTTGCTCTTCCAGCACACTTTCTTCATCTGAATCTCGTTTTTTTAAAAAAGACAATTAAAAAGTTAATAATAATGAAAGGGCACAGATAAAACTGAAGAAAGTGACACAATGTTCTGCCTACAGGGAAAAGTAATAAAGATTACTCAGCCTTCCATCCTTCCGAGGTCGGTAAAATGAGCATCCAGCTTGCTGGGGGTAAAATGTAGAGGACTGGGGAAGGCAATGGCAAACCACCTCGTAAAAAGTCTGCTGTGAAAACATTGTGATGCGACGTCACCCCGGAGTAGGAAACGACTGGTGCTTGCACAGGGGACTACCTTTATCTTTATAGCAGCCCCGCGGCACAGAGTGGTAAAGCTGCAGTACTGCAGTCCAAGCTCTGCTCACAGCTTGAGTTCGATCCCGGCGGAAACTGGGTTCAGCTTGCTGGTTCAAGGTTGACTCAGCCTTCCATCCTTCCGAGGTCGGTAAAATGAGTCCCCAGCTTGCTGAAGGGGAAGTGTAGATGACTGGGGAAGGCAATGGCAAACCACCCCGTAAAAAGGTCTGCCGTGAAAACATGGTGAAAGCAACGTCACCCCAGAGTCGGAAACGACTGGTGCTTGCACAGGGGACTACCTTTTACCTTTAACAACAACTACTACCACTATCTACTATCAGTATTATTATTAGCTCATTTACTAGCACTAACATTATTAATATTACTTCATTTATACCCTTCCTTTTCTCCCCAGCCGGGGGCCGAAAGTAGGTCACATAACTTTATCCTCAAAACAACCATGTGAGAGCACGTGACGGGTCCGAGGTCATCCGGCGAGCTTCCGGGACCAAGTGGTAAATCGAACCTGGGTCTCCCAGCGCCTTGAATGTCACTCAAACCGCTAAGGTTATGGATGATGAGAGAGAAAGTCCCAAGGGCAATCAAAAAGTATTCTAGCAGTAAGAAACTTGGATATTTCAAGGGAAAACTAATTATTAAAGTAACGCCCAAGGCAATGTCAATCTAAACCTACGTCTTCTCCCTGTTAAATCCAGGCTGGAATGCTTCTGCATCGGAAAGCAGATTCATCCTCTTGTTTTGATCAAACCGAAGCAGCCTTCCCTGCCCCCATTTGACGCCCACACTCTTGTGTGTCTGCGCAAGCTTCTCTTCCAGGGGACTTCGAATCATAGAATCATAGAGTTGGAAGGGACCTCGAGAGGTCATCTAGTCCACCCCCCTGCAGAATGCAGGAAACTCACAAATACCTCTCCCTAAATTCACAGGATCCTCATTGCTGTCAGATGGCCACCTAGCCTCTGTTTAAAAGCCTCCAAGGAAGGAGAGCCCACCACCTCCCGAGGGAGCCTGTTCCAATGAGGAATCGCTCTAACGGTCAGGAAGTTCTTCCTAATGTTGAACCGGAAACTCTTTCGATTTAATTTCAACCCATTGGTTCTGGTCCTACTTCTGAGGCCACAGAAAGCAATTCTACACTATCCCTCTAACGGAAGGAGGCAAGGCCAGAGCAGGGACTCACACAGAGATGTAACAGAGATGTGACCCTCTAAGGGTCAGCAGCTGTGCTTGTGCCTATACCTCGGAAGTGGTCGACCCACACCCGATGCAAAGTCCCCACAGAGTTCTCAGCAAAGGCCAGATGGATGGAAGCAAGGGAGGAGCAGAGACTCACACAGAGATGCAACAGTCTGTGAGCCTTTTTAAAATTTCTTCCCCTCCCAGTGGTACAGCTTTCGAGTGGCCCATCTCTCTACTTCGATTTACACTAAACTAATAATTTTACTTAATCCTGCTCAGGATTCACACCCCTACACCCCCAACTTGGACCTTCCATCCTCAGAGAGCCGGCAAGATGCATTGGTGAGATTCGGGCTGGAGAAAATCTTTCAACTCCTCCCCACCCCTGCCAAGAAGCTCAGTGAGTGACTCTTTGCCAGTCTAAACCTACCTCACTGGGTTGTTGTGAGTTTGGTTGCCAATCCCCAGGTGGGGGCAGGGTAGGGTTGCCAAGGCCAGTTCAAGAAATATCTGGGGACTTTGGGGGTGGAGCCAGGAGACATTAGGGATGGAGCCAAGATCAAGGCTGTGACAAGCATAATTGAACTCCAAAGGGAGTTCTGGCCATCACATTTAAAGGGACGGCACACCTTTTCAATTCCTTCCTTCCATAGGAAATAATTGATAGGGGCACCTTTTTGGGGGGCTCACAGAATTGGATCCCCTGGTCCAATCTTTTTGAAACTTGGGGGGTATCTTGGGGAGAGGCACTAGATGCTATATGCAAAATTTGGTGCCTCTACCCCGAAAAACAGCCCCCCCCCCAGAGCCCCAGATACCCACAGATCAATTCTCCATGATTTTCTATGGGAATAATCTCCATAGGGAATAATAGAGTTCCCAGCAGACATTTCCCTCCCCTCCCCCTGCTTTCTGATGGCCCTGAAGCGGGGGGAGGGCCTCCAAACTGGGGGATCCCCTGCCCCCACCTGGGGATTGGCAACCCTAGGGCAGGGAATCGCCCAGTTTGTAGGCCTTCCCCTCGCTTCAGGGTCATCAGAAAGCGGGGGGGGGGGGGGGGGAGGCAGAGGGAAATGTCTGCTGGGCACTCCATTATTCCCTATGAAGAACGATTCCCATAAGGTTTAATGGAGAATTGATCTGCAGCTATCTGGGGCTCTGGGAGGGCTGTCATTTGAGGTAAAGGTACCAAATTTTTAGCATAGTATCCGGTACCTCTCCCTGAAAAGCCCTCCAAGTTTCAAAAAAATTGGACCAGGGGATCCAATTCTATCAGCCCTAAAAGAAGGTGCTCCTATTCTTTATTATTTCCCATGGAGGAAAGGCATTGAAAAGGTGTGCAGTCCCTTGAAATGAAGGCCAGAACTCCCTTTGGAGCTCAATTATGCTTGTCACAGCCTTGGTCATGGCTCCACCTCCAAAGCCTCCTGATATTTCTTGAATTGGACTTGGCAACCCTAGTTGTGAGGAAGATTGGAATGCAGAAACACACACACATACACAAGGACGACAGGCAAGACACCACCAGTGGGACAGACAAACCACAAGCCAGTGTGAAATAATAAAGGTAGGAAATAATACATCCCTTCTCCATAATAGCAGATGGTGACCACATCAGTAAGTTCAGTCTCAGAAGGCTGCTTTGACCGAAGCTAACTGATACCACTGCATAAAAGAATCCCAGAACTCACTGCAAAAGACAACAATGCTAGGGAAAGTTGAAAGGGGCAGGAAAAGAGGAATGTTGAGATGGGTTCACCCCAGAAAAGAAGCCACAGCCTTCAGCTTACAAGAGCACTTAATGATGGAATATTTTGGAGGTCATTAATTCATAGGGTCACAATAAACCTCATACACCTTGATGGTACCCGAACCAAACACACCTAGCCTAATATGCTTAAAATTGTTAAGAACATAAGAGAAGCCCTGTTGGATCAGGCCAATGGCCCATCCAGTCCAACACTCTGGGTCACATAAGAACATAAGAGAAGCCATGTTGGATCAGGCCAATGGCCCATCCAGTCCAACACTCTGGGTCACATAAGAACATAAGAGAAGCCCTGTTGGATCAGGCCAATAGCCCATCCAGTCCAACACTCTGTGTCACATTTGAACATAAGAGAAGCCCTGTTGGATCAGGCCAATGGCCCATCCAGTCCAACACTCTATGTCACACAGTGGCCAAAAAACCAGGTGCCATCAGGAGGTCCACCAGTGGGGCCAGGACACTAGAAGCCCTCCCACTGTTGTTCCCCCCCACCCCCCAAGCACCAAGAATACAGAGCATCATTGACCCAGACAGAGAGTTCCAACAATATGCTGTGGCTAAGAGCCACTGATGGACCTCTGCTTCAGATGCTTATCCATATGCTTGTTTAACAGTGTTCTAGTTATTACCTTAATTCATTTAGACCCTGCCTTTGTCCCCAATTGGGAGCTGAAATAGCTTACACACAGGGGCAACCCGAGCAACTGGCTGTCATCTGCTTCCTTCTCCCTCTCTCTTGCTTCCTTTTGCATCACGGCTTGCTTTGCCGGACTTGCCCAATCACACAGGAGCTATGGAGCAAAGCCTCTGTTTTCTCCATTGGCTGAAGCTCCTCCCTTGGGGAGAAAGGGGAAGAGGGAGAGCTTGCTTTGCCAGGCTCTCTCAGTTGCACAGCGGAGCTACTGAGCCAAGCCTCTCTTCCTTCTATTGGCTGCGGCTCCTTCCCCCACACTCCTGGTCACCTGAGGAAGGAAGGAAAGAGCCAGAGCTTCCTTTGCCTAGTACAAAGAAAGCACCATTAAGACCAACCAATGCTAATGTATTAATCATGTTTTAAGTTTTTAAAAAATCTTTAATTGTGTTTGTCTGTGTCCTTTATAAACTATCTATCTCCGTTACCATGACACACATGGCCTGGTCCAACAAGATCTCATTTATGTCAGATTCCTCCGTCATAACGAATGAGTTCAACACCCCCGGTTTACATCATTCTCCTCTCCTCCTTTTCTCCCCACAATAAGGTTAGGCTGAGATTGTGTGACCCACTCAAGGTCCCCAAACCACTTTCCGCAGCAGAGTGGAGGATTTGAACTCGGGCCTCCCACATTCTAGCTCAACTCTCAAGTTACTACAACACTGCAGAATTTTAAAATGTGTGCCTCGTATGTGATCCATTTCAGAGTGGTCGGCTGCAATCTTAAACACGCTTACAAGAGAGTAAAGCCCCCTGAACTCAATAACTCTTCTTAAGCAGGAAACTGTCTGCTACACCGAGGGGAGAAAAAAAAACCTCACAAGTTAAAAGACTTATTGAGACAGAAACTCTTGAGGATCGGAGCCGCAGAATCTGACAGCTAACAGATTGATTGGGGCTGAAGTTCTCTCGGAGAACCAAATTTCCATCTGCAAGAGCGATAAATATGTTCGTCTTTAATGTGCCGCAAGACTCTTTTTCAGTCATTAGTTATCCCAATGTCTTTCCAGAGTACTGGAAAGCTCGAAGAGCTTTATTCTAAGTGAGCAGCCAGAAATATTACCTGCACGCTTTCATTTTCCTTATATTTCACTGGTAAGAGGGCCGTGAAACTCACTTCCTGCAAGGGAACCCAGAATATCCAGGAAAGAGGCTCAGAATATCTCCAAAGGCCAGAGGAGACGGAGACTATAAACGCATGAAGCTGCATCACACATCAATAAAACCCTTGGCTCTGGGGTTTAGAGCTGCCAATCCCCAAGTGGGGGCAGGGGATCCCCCGGTTTGGAGACCCTCTCCCCGCTTCAGGGTCATCAGAAAGCGGGGGCAGGGAAAGGAAATGTCTGATGGGCACGCCATTATTCCCTATGGAGACCAATTCCCACAGGGAATAATAGAAAATTGATAAGTGGGTATCTGGGACTTTGGGGGGGGGGCTGTTTTTTGAAGTAGAAGCGCCAAACATTCAGCATAGCATTTGGTGACTCTCCTCAAAATACCTTCCAAGTTTCAAAAAGATTGAACCACAGGGTCCAATTCTATGAGCCCCAAAAGAAGGTGCCCCTATCCTTCATTATTTCCTATGGAAGGAAGGCATTGAAAAGGTGTGCCGTCCCTTTAAATGTGATGGCCAGAACTCCCTTTGGAGTTCAATTGTGCGTGCCACAGCCTTGATCTTGGCTGCATCCCCAATGTCTCCTGTCTCCACCCCCAAAATCCCCAGATATTTCTTGGGTTGCCAAGTCTGGGGGAGAGGGAATACTTAGAGATTTGGGGGGTGGAGGCAGGGGAGGGAGGGGTTTGAGGCAGGGAGGGGCTTCAGCAGAGTAAAATGCCACAGAGTCTACCCTCCAAAGCTATTTTCTCCAGGGGAACTAATCACTCTTGGAGATCAATTGTAATAGTGGGAGATCTCCAGGTCCCACCTGGAGGTTGACAACCCTACTTGGTCCATCAAGCTCAGTATTTGTCTATTCAGACTAGCAGCTGGTCTCCAAGTGTTGTGTACTGGACTTTATGTGTAGCTTTCGCACACCCGGGCTTCCGCAGGAATGCTAGTGACGCTGAGATACATTATGTGTTTTGGACTCTAATAGGGAATCAATCGCTGGAGAAGACTCTTGAGAGTCCCTTGGACTGCAAGAAGATCTAGTCAGTCAGTCCTAAGGGAAATCAACCCAGACTGTTCCCTGGAAGGTCAGATGCTGAAGCTGAAGCTCAAATACTTCAGGGCACCAAATGAGAAGGGAGCACTCCCCGGAGAAGACCCTGATGCTGGGAAAGACAGAAGGCAAAAGAAGAAGGGGACGGCAAAAGATGAGATGGCTGGACAGCATTACTGATGTAACCAACACAAATTTGAGCAGATTTCCGAGGATGGCGGAAGACAGGAGGGCCTGGTGTGACTTGGTCCATGGGGGCGCAAAGAGCCGGACTCGACTGTGTGACTGAACAACAACAAAAGGGAACCAATCAGCAATTCTGGCATGAAGCCTGACTGCTGTGATTTGGTATGAGGATCTGAGGGGGGTGGTTCTTCTGCATGCATATAAGCGAGGTTGTGGCCCCACCATTTTGTCTTAGTATGTAGTGATCGATAAAGCATGCGTCCTGTTCCACCATGATGCATCGAACCCAGAATTTTACACTAGGGTTTCAGGCAGAGTGTTAAAGCTTCAGTACTGCAGTCCTAAGCTCTCCTCACGACCTGAGTTCGATCCCTGGCGGAAGCTGGGTTTCCAGGTAGCTGCTCAAGGTTGACTCAGCTGTCCATCCTTCCTGGGGGGAAAGTGGAGATGACTGGGGAAGGCAATGGCAAACCACCCCGTAAAAAGTCTGCTGTGAAAACGTTGTGAAAGCAACATCACCCCAAAGTCGGAAACGACTGGTGCTTGCACGGGGGACATGGAGAGCCAGTTTGGTGTAGTGGTTAAGTGTGCGGACTCTTATGTGGGAGAACCGGGTTTGATTCCCCACTCCTCCACTTGCACCTGCTAGCATGGCCTTGGGTCAGCCATAGCTCTGGCAGAGGTTGTCCTTGAAAGGGCAGCTGCTGTGAGAGCCCTCTCCAGCCCCACCCACCTCACAGGGTTTCTGTTGTGGGGGAGGAAGGTAAAGGAGATTGAGAGCCGCTCTGAGACTCTTCGGAGTGGAGGGCGGGATATAAATCCAATATCTTCATCTACCTCACAGGGTTTCTGTTGTGGGGAGGAAGGTAAAGGAGATTGAGAGCCGCTCTGAGACTCTTCGGAGTGGAGGGCGGGATATAAATCCAATATCTTCATCTTCTTCATCTTCTTTCCTTTTCCTTTCCTTCAGGCACAGGCCTTTTCTAAAAACATCTGAGATCCTTTGAATGGGAGATGCCAGGGATTGAACCTGGGACATTCTGCATGCCAAGCAGATGCTCTGCCACTGAGCCACAGCCCTTTGCAACATCCCAGGAGCGAGCCTAGGTAAGCAGCGCCTGCAGAGCTCATTCGGACCCAGAAGGCTGACAACACACTCGCTACTTCCTCTGGTGCTGTCACCAGCCAGCCCTGCGAGGTAGGACCACGGGGGAAACGGCCACCTACTGTGATCGGAGCCCTGGTTCGCCCAAGCCGAATGGCCCTTAGAGAACAGCCACGGCCCACCAGAAGCAAAAAATCCATACCGCCCCTGTCTGAGGGGCTCTTTGTAACTGCAGCCCCAGTCCTAATGTGTCTAACCCAGGGCTGCCCAAACTTGCTTCGTGTAAAAGCCACCTAGAATAAATGTCAGATGTCTGAGAGCTACAAGACATGAAAGTGAGATGTTTCAGAGAAGGAAGGAAGGAAGGAAGGAAGGAAGGAAGGAAGGAAGGAAGGAAGGAAGGAAGGAAGGAAGGAAGGAAGGAAGGAAGGAAGGAAGGAAGGAAGGAAAGAAGGAAGGAAGGAAGGAAGAAAGATTGGGGAGGGGAGGGAAGGAAGGAAGGAAGGAAGATAGATTGGGGAGGGAGGGGAGGAAGGAAGGAAGGAAGGAAGGAAGGAAGGAAGGAAGGAAGGAAGGAAGGAAAATTGGGGAGGGGAGGGAAGGAAGGAAGGAAGATAGATTGGGGAGGGAGGGGAGGAAGGAAGGGAGGGAGGGAGGAAGGAAGGAAGGAAGGAAGGAAGGAAGGAAGGAAAGAAGGAAGGAAGGAAGGAAGATAGATTGGGGAGGGAGGGGAGGAAGGGAGGGAGGGAGGAAGGAAGGAAGGAAGGAAGGAAGGAAGGAAGGAAGGAAGGAAGGAAGAAAGATAGATTGGGGAGGGAGGGGAGGAAGGAAGGAAGGAAGGAAGGAAGGAAGGAAGGAAGGAAGGAAGGAAGGAAGGAAGGAAGGAAGGAAGGAAGGAAGATAGATTGGGGAGGGAGGGGAGGAAGGGAGGGAGGGAGGAAGGAAGGAAGGAAGGAAGGAAGGAAGGAAGGAAGGAAGGAAGGAAGGAAGGAAGGAAGGAAGGAAGGAAGGAAAGAAAATAGATGGGAGAGGGAGAGATGGAAATAAAGCAACTTTAACTTTACATGCATTCTCCAAGCTGCTGGCTGGCTTGGCAAAGTGATTTAAAGAGAAATGCCTTCTCCAAGCTGGTCAAGTGCAGGTTTCAAGAGCCACATGTGGATCCCAAGCCACAGTTTTGCTACCCCTGGTATAAACTCATCTTCCTAACTTCCATGGACTCTGAAAATTACTGACTCTGCCTGGGGCCAATCAAGTTTCTTTGGACAGGCCAAGTTGGGACCTTTCATGTTCCCTCCCTCCAGCTTTTAAAAGTCCTTTCAGCCTACCTGGCTGGGGCCTACCCAGCCCCCTCCCCATTTTAGCTTGACCCATGGCAAGCCATCTGAATTCCAGCTGCTCCTGTTAGCTCTTTAAACGACACAACTGAAAGGATCCAGCAAGAGAGCCATCTTGTTCTCTGTTTTGTTTCCCTTCTAGGTACTTCTGCAGGCAAAGGATGAAGTTGATTGTCCTCCAGTTACTGTTTGCCCCAGCTACTGCTATTCAGGGGTAGACTGCCCCTGGATAAGGAGGCTCTGCTTAACACGCACAGGTAAGAACGCTGCTAAATCAGACCAAGATCGGATTCGTTCAGTGGGTCCAACACCCTGTTGCCAACACACATGCGAAATGGGAGAGTTTCGTGGGCCTTCTGATTTCCTTTAAGTCCAGGTAGTTCCCTAGACCCTGTCAGTGGACTAGGCCAGCCCAATCTGACAGATCTCAGAAGCTAAGAAGGGTTGGTCGTAAGAACATAATCGCATAATTGCCTAGAGCACGGGTGTCAAATATTTATTTATTTACGTTATATTTATATCCCGCCCATTCTATGCAGACTTAAGGCTGCTAGCGACTTCACATGCACAAGAAACAAGAAGCAATATTAAAACAATAAAACAATTGAATAAACTGCAACGGTGCTACTTCAGGCAGATCCTGTCATATTTTCCTTTCTCAACGTGTACAGATCCTAGGCATAGAACAAAGCAGTAGACAAGCGGCACCTTTAAGACCAGCATACGGAAGCTTACCTTCTCCCTGGGGAGGGGCGGTGGCTCAGTGGTAGAGTATCTGCTTGGGAAGCAGAAGGTCCCAGGTTCAATCCCCGGCATCTCCAAAAAAGGGTCCAGGCAAAGAGGTGTGAAAAACCTCAGCTTGAGACCCTGGAGAGCCGCTGTCAGTTTGAGAAGACAAGACCAGGTACTTCCCTAAACCCTGCCAGTGGACTAGGCCAGCCCAGTCTGACAGATCTCAGAAGCTAAGAAGGGTTGGTCGTAAGAACTTCAAAGGATGAAGTTGATTGTCCTCCAGTTACTGTTTGCCCCAGCTACTGCTATTCAGGGGTGGACTGCCCCTGGATAAGGAGGCTCTGCTTAACACGCACAGGTAAGAACGCTGCTAAATCAGACCAAGATCGGATTCATTCAGTGGGTCCAACACCCTGTTGCCAACACACATGCGAAATGGGAGAGTTTCGTGGGCCTTCTGATTTCCTTTAAGTCCAGGTACTTCCCTAAACCCTGCCAGTGGACTAGGCCAGCCCAGTCTGACAGATCTCAGAAGCTAAGAAGGGTTGGTCGTAAGAACAAACCCTAAAGACAAGACTGACTTTGATGGACCAAGGAGGGTCCGATTCAGTAGAAGGCAGCTTCATATGTTCATATGTTCTTCTGAATAAAACTTAGTTGGTCTTAAAGGTGCAACTTGTCTACGACTTTGTTCTAGTGCTTCAGTCCAACACAGTTGGCCACTTAGATCCTAGGCAGTTAGTACTAAAGCGTGAAAGATCCAGATGTGGCGGCAGCCCTCTCCCACATGTGGCCCAGGAGCCGAATCAGGCCCCAAGAGGGCTCCTATCAGGCCCCTAAGCAACTGGCTTTTGTCTGTCTCCTTCTCCCTTTGTCTCGCTTCCTTCTGCATCACAGCTTGCTCTGCCAGGCTTGCTCAATCGCATAGGAGCTACAGCGCAAAACTTCTATTTACTCCATTGGCTGAGGCTCCTTCCTTAGGGAGGAGGCAGAGCTTGCTTCGCCGGGCCTCTCCACCGCACAGTAGAGCTACTGAGCCAAGCCTCTCTTCCTTCTGTTGGCTGAGTTTCCCTCCCTCCTGGTCCCCTGGGGAAGGAAGGAAAGAGCCAGAGCTTCCGTTGCCCAGTTTCCTGGATCCCATGGGAGAGATACAAAGAAAGCACTGTTAAGACCAATGGGTGCTAATGTTTAAAACGTATTTCAAGTTTGTTTGTTTGTTTTTAAAAAAAACTGTAATTGTGTTCATCTTTGTCCTTTATAAAGTTTATATCTTGCTACCTAATCTTAAATAGGAACACACACGCCCCAGACTGAGAAGAGTCTCATTTATCAAAGATTTCAGGTTTTCACGGCTGGTAACATCATTAGGGTTTGTAGAATCTTTCGAGCTCAAGTGCCGTGTTCTACTGGAGAAAGTTTTCCTTCCAGACGTTTCGTTCTCAGCTGCGGAGAACATCCTCAGTGGCGTTGCAGCCGGAGCAGGCGCTCTGACCTTCTTGGCTGCTGTACGTCGAGTGGGGCCAGGGCTGCTGGAGAGCTGCTATTTCTAGGCTGGAGGGGGTGTGGTGAAAGGGCAATTGGTTTGTGGATGTGCCCATTGTTTGGTGGGGCTTCCTGGAAGGGTAGTGATAAGGAAACTCATTTATGTCAG
>NC_083241.1:6355886-6394960 GCF_032191835.1 Heteronotia binoei | reverse complement strand
CTCTGCCTGCTCACCCCCCCCCCCCTTTCCATTTTTTTCCTGCTGAGATTTAAAGGCACACACACATTTCCAAACAAAGAGTTTGCAAGCATCTTCTAAAGTGTCTTGCCGAGATTTAAAGGCACATCATGGCTGTTGGGGCAGGACTTTCTCCCACTAGCCAACTGGCTGGTGGAGGGGGAGGAGCCTGCAAAACCATACATGGGGGGTAGCAAGCTTAGCTCTGGCTTGGGAAATTCCTGGAGATTTGGAGGCAGTACCTGGGGAGGGGCTTCCATTTCTCTTAGACTCTATGGCAGGGGTGTCGAACTCATTTGTTATGAGGGCCAGATCTGACATAAATGAGACCTTGTTGGGTCGGGCCACATTGGGTTGGGCTGAGCCATGCTGGGCTGGGCTATTTGTGTACCTATTTAAGATTAGGTAGCAGAGATAAATATTTTATAAAGAACACAAACACAAATTTTTTTTTGAAAAAAAAAGCTTAAAACATTAGCACTCGTTGCTCTTAAATGTGCTTTCTTTGTATTTCTCCCATGGGATCCAGGGAACTGGGCAAAGGAAGCTCTGGCTGTTTCCTTCCTTCCCCAGGGGACTGGGGGAGAGGAGCCTCAGCCGATGGAAGGAAGAGAGGCTTGGCTCAGCAGTTCTGCTGTGCAATTGAAAGAGCCTGGCAAAGCAAGCTATTCCTCCCCCCCTTCCTCCCCAAGCCTCAGCCAATGGAAAAAAATAGAGGCTTTGCTCTGTAGCTCCTGTGCGATTGAGCAAGCCTTGCAAAGCAAGCTGTTATGCAGAAGGAAGCAAGAGAGAGGGAGAAGGAAACAGATGACAGCCAGTTGCTTGGGAGCTTGATAGGAGCCCTCCGGGGGCCTGATTCAGCCCCCGAACTGCATGTTTGACACCCCTGCTCTATGGTACGTCATAGAGTCTGTCCTGTGAAGCTGTCATTTTCCTCCAGGGGACCTGCTCTGTGTTGTCTGTTATAATTCTGGGAGAACCCCAGTATCTACCTGGAGGTTAGCAACCTTATTCCACTGTTTCTTCCAATTACAATCAAACTGAGAACTCCCTGCCATTTGCTTCCTCTGGTGTGCTAAAAAGACATCAAGGAACTGGTAAAATACCTAATGTTAGATGTGCCGTTAAAAGTCTTTCTTGCTCAAGAAAAAAAAGGGAAGGGTTCGTGTGTGTTGGGAAGGAAGAAAAGAATTTTGGTTCCCAGTACGTGTGGAAGAGCCCTTGGTTCCAAACTCAAAGTACCTGCTGGGTTTTTTGGTCTGCGGTGACCCCTGGGGGGTCAGCTCTCACTGGGGTTTTTGCCACTTCGGGAAACTGTGGCCTTTATCTAAAGCCCTGACTCAATGCGATATGACACTTTCTTCGCTTTGTGCTGGAGTGTTCAAAAAGGAGTGCGGTTCTTTTATCCGTGTGACGACGATTATCCCCACTGAAGTAAGGAGAGAGAGGAGAAACTCTGAAAGAAGTCTCAGTGAGAGAGCTGGAGATGCTCCGTCTTTCTGCCAATAGCATGAAACATTGGTGCTTCTTCCCTCTATGCTACTGATAAAAGGATAGAAAGGTGCATGACTTCTCATAGCAGGGAAGGCGGATTTTCAGCTACCCCACTGCATTCACAAATACCAAGCTTAGGTCAAATATTGATGTTGTGACAGCCACAAAGATTCTGAAAAGATTTAGGCACCCATGCCAGTTTCATTGTGCTTACTGTGTGTATTTGTTGCAGTTGTCTGAAGGAACCTTTTCACTTTGCTTCAGAAACAACACTACAAATACCATACTGCAGTGCAACCTTGAGAGAAGGCAAATAAACCACAGCATCCAGAGTCTACATAGCGTCAGTGTCGTTGCTGATGAAGTTTACCATTTTTTTCACTTCAGCAACACTTCTTCTGTATCTTTTGTATTTTTATTAGGGTTTGTAGAATCTTTCAGGATCAAGTGCCGTGTTCTACTGGAGAAAGTTTTCCTTCCAGACGTTTCGTTCTCAGCTGCGGAGAACATCCTCAGTGGCGTTGCAGCCGGAGCAGGCGCTCTGACCTTCTTGGCTGCTGTGCATTGAGTGGGGCCAGGGCTGCTGGAGAGCTGCTATTTTTAGGCTGGAGGGGGTGTGATGAAAGGGCAATTGGTTTGTGGATGTGCCCATTGTTTGGTGGGGCTTCCTGGAAGGGTAGTGATAAGGAAACTGGCTGTTGAATGTGACCATTGTTCTGTGTTAATTGCTGGGAAGGTTGGAAGGGGTTTGAAGATAAGGAAGATGGTTGTTGACTGTGCTGATTGTTCTGTGGAATTTGCTGGTTGTTCTGAGACTTTCTGCAATTTATAGTCTGTAGGGTGTTTTGCAGAGCTGGGTACCAAGATTGGTGGATGAAAATGCCTTCTTCCTTTCTGTTAAAATTGTGCTGGTGTTTGTAAATCTCAATAGCTTCTCTGTTCAGGCGGGTATGATAATGTGAGACCGTAGAAAGGACTTCAGTTCTTTCAAAGTGGATGACGTGGTCTCCTTCTTGAAGTGCATGTTCAGCTACAGCTGATTTTTCTGGCTGAAACAAGCGACAGTGTCTCTTGTGTTCGGTGAGACGGGTCATCTTTTGTATTTGCTTTGGAATTACCAACCTACCAAAGTTACTCGCCAAACATCACAGTATGGTTTCGAAATACACAGGGCTTTTTTTGTAGCAGGAACTCCTTTGCCTATTGCACCACACACCCCTGATGTAGCCTGTCCTCCAAGAGCTTACAGTAGACCCTGTAATAAGAGCCCTGTAAGCTCTTGAAGGATTGGCTGAAAAAACAAGAGTTCCTGCTACAAAAAAAGCCCTGGAAATACATATACAAAGGCATACGTTTAAACAACTGTAACATTTCCAAGCCCATGGTGCAGTACAAATGGGATTGAATCCATGCGCAAAGCCACGATTCAGGGCTTCCTTGTTTAAAATTGTAAGTATCATGAAGCAGTGTAGCCTTGAACAAAAGAGGAAGGCACAGCAGCTTCTACAGCTGACACACAAACATTTTTTTGTCACGAGTTCAAATCCTCCAGCACGCTGCCATGCTCTGTGTATGATGAAGCATTTAAATAGAAGTCTCGGGGAGGTTTGAAACTAATAATAAGCGCTGAGACTTAAGAGATGAAGATGGGCCTCATCTGTTTCAGTTCCAAAGATATTTTATTGGCATTTGTTTGGCTAGCATTGCTAAAATATACATTGTTAAACTAGCAGAATCAAGATCTGGGTGTACTAAAAGGATTAAAGCTGGAGTCTCAGCCAAGATGTGGGCTTTGCTTTACTAAAACCATAAATGTGATACCTCAAAATATGTGTGGGAGGTGGTAAATGTCCCCTCTCAGAAAACAAACCTAAGCAGGTCTAAAACCTAAGTGGTTCTACTCAAACCTAAGCCTTATTTTAGTCAGTAGAGACAGCCAGTTTGGTGTAGTGGTTAATTGTGCAGACTCTTATCTGGGAAAACTGGGATAGATTCCCCGCTCCTTCACTTGCAGCTGCTGGAAAGGCCTTGGGTCAGCCATAGCTCTTGTAGGAGTTGTCCTTGAAAGGCAGCTTCTGGGAGAGCTCTCTCAGCCTTACCCATCTCACAGGATGTCTGTTGTGGTGGAAGAAGATAAAGGAGATGGTAAGCCACTCTGAGACTCTGATTCAGAGTGAAGGGAGGGGTATAAATCGGCGATCTCCTCCTCCTCCCAGGAAACTGTTAATACAATGGCAGTCTTAACATGCTTTTGTAGAAAACTTGAACATGAGAACATAAGAGAAGCCATGTTGGATCAGGCCAATGGCCCATCCAGTCCAACACTCTGAGTCACATAAGAACATAAGACAAGCCATGTTGGATCAGGCCAGTGGCCCATCCAGTCCAACACTCTGGGTCACAGAAGAACATAAGACAAGCCATGTTGGATCAGGCCAGTGGCCCATCCAGTCCAACACTCTGGGTCACAGAAGAACATAAGAGAAGCCCTGCTGTATCAGGCCAATGGCCCAACCAGTCTAACACTCTGTGTCACAGAAGAACATAAGAGAAGCCCTGCTGTATCAGGCCAATGGCCCATCCAGTCCAACACTCTGGGTCACAGAAGAACATAAGAGAAGCCCTGCTGTATCAGGCCAATGGCCCATCCAGTCCAACACTCTGGGTCACAGAAGAACATAAGAGAAGCCCTGCTGTATCAGGCCAATGGCCCATTCAGTCCAACACTCTGTGTCACATAAGAACATAAGAGAAGCCATGTTGGGTCAGGCCAATGGCCCATCCAGTCCAACACTCTGTGTCACAGAAGAACATAAGAGAAGCCATGTTGGATCAGGCCAATGGCCCATCCAGTCCAACACTCTGGGTCACATAGTGGCCAAAAACCCAAGTGCCATCAGGAGGTCCACCAGTTGGGCCAGGACACTGGAAGCTCTAGGGCTGCCAATCCCCAGGTAGGGGCAGGGGATCCCCTGCTTTGGAGGCCCTCCCCTCACTTCAGGGTCATCAAAAAGCGGGGTGGGGGATGTCTGCTGGGCACTCATTATTCCCTTTGGAAATGGATTGCCATAATGGAGAATTGATCCGCGCATATCTGGGGGTTGGGGGGGGCTATTTTTTGAGGTAGAGGCACCAATTTTTCAGCATAGCATCGACTCCCTCTTCTCAAAACACTCTCCAAGTTTCAAAAGGATTGGGTCGGGGGTTCAATTCTGTGAGCCCCAAAAGGACTTTGGGGGCCCCTATCCTACATTATTTCTGATGGAAGGAAGGCATTCAAAAAGTGTGTGGTCCCTTTAAGTGTGATGGCCAGAACTCCCTTTGGAGTTCAGTTGTGCTTGTCACAACCTTGCTCCTGGCTCCACCCCCAAAGTCTCCTGGCTGCACCCCCAAAGTTCCCAGATATTTCTTGAATTGGACTTGGCAACCCTAAGAAGCCTTCGCATTGTGGTCCCCCCCCCACTCCCACAAGCACCAAGAATACAGAACATCACTTGCCCCAGACAGAGAATTCCATTTATACCTTGTGGCTAATAGCCCCTGATAGACCTCTGCACCAGATGTTTATCTACATAGTGATAAGTGAGAAGCTGAGTTGGAAATTGTGCTACCCTCATTCTTGGATTTCAGTTTCACGACACCCCTCCCTGCCTAATTTAAGTGGAATTGCGACTTTGTTAAAAAAAAAAATGGGTTCAATTGGAAAAGGAGATTTCCAAATATTTGGAGATTTAAAGTAGTCTTGGATTCCTGAAATGATTTTTTTTTTAAATGCACACAATAGGGGTTCTATGCAGACAACCTTTCCGCCTTTTTAATTTTTAAATTTACTTTAAGCACTCCTAGTAGGTTTTTGTAAAAAAAGAAAAGAAAAAAAGGAAGCCCTGCATAGTTCATAAATAAATGTGAACCAAATGCGTTCCCCTCCGGAGACCCATTTATATGTTGTACGTGGGGAGAGCTCTTACAGAATTCTTCTCCAATGATTTCCATGGCAACTTCTGTGGGATTAGAAGAGGATGAAGCCTTATGAATAACTACCGGAATTCCATGGAGGGTAATGGAAGATTATTTCCCCTCCCCACCCCGATAAACTACAGTTCCCATGGAAATGAAAATTTACAAATTAGACAGGATTAATGCAAGGTTGTTATTCGGTCTCCCAAGTCTCCAAAGCTGAAATACTCAGCCAAAAAGGTCTTGCAAATTCCTCAGCAAAAGAGCCCCGTGACGCAGAGCGGTAAAGCTGCAGTACTGCAGTCCTAAACTCTGCTCATGACCTGAGTTCGATCCTGGCAGAAGCTGGGTTCAGGTCGCTGAATTGAGGCTGACTCAGGCTTCCATCCTTCTGAGGTCAGTCAAAGGAGTACTAAGCTTGCTGGGGGGAAAGTGTAGACGACTGGGGAAGGCAATGGCAAACCACCCCGTAAAAAGTCTGCTGTGAAAACGTCGTGAAAGCAACGTCACCCCAGAGTCGGAAATGACTGGTGCTTGCACAGGGGACCACCTTTACCTTTACGCAGGTCAAACCCTAGGCATTTCTAGATCAGAACCACTCATCCTGGGTTACAGCTGCTGTAACTACATAGTGCTTGTCGAACTCATTTGATATGAGGGCCGGATCGGACACGAATGAGATCAAATTTATCTTTCACTATACTATATTATGTATAAAAAGCTTCAATAATACGAGAAGTTTATGTACTTTTTGGGAATACGTTTTTCAAATTCTTCTTTTAAGTTGATGCAATTAAAAAACGGGAACCATTTTTCAATAAAATTGTTTTCTTTCTGTGGTAAGTCTTATCTGTATGGCTAGTTTATCTAATGCCGCTATTTCCCATACTTTAGACATCCATTGTTGTTTTGTAGGAGACACATCCCGCTTCCAATATTGAGCTATCAGAAGTTTAGCTGCCATGGGTAATAGAGTTGCTAATTGTTTCATCTGTCTTTCTTCAGTGTGGAGGCTTATTTTTCACTGGAACCCAATCTTTACAATACATTCACAGGAGACCAACAAGGTTCAGAACATGTTTGTAAACTTTTATAAAGGACAGAGATATACACATTTAAATTTTTCTTTGTTGCTACCATTTACCACAGAGCTGCCCGCCTAGCGCCTTTTGGCAGCATTGCAGACTGGGGTGCCTGGCGCAGAACCTCTTCCCTCAAGAACTCGTCCCACCGTTGGGGCCCAAACACTTTTAACAGCCATCAGCCAGTTCAAGAAATATCTGGGGACTTTGGGGGTGGAGCCAGGAGACTTTGGGGTGAAGCCAGGAGACATTGAGGGTGGAGCCAGGAGCAAAGTTGTGACAAGCAGGATTGAACTCCAAAGAGAGTTCTGCCCATCACATTTCAAGGGACCGCACACTTTTAAAATGCCTTCCCTCCATTGGAAATAATGAAGGATAGGGGCACCTTCTTTGGGGGCTCATAGAACTGGACTGCCTAGTCCAAAATTTTCAAAACTAGGAGGGTATTTTGGCAAGAGGCACTGGATGCTATGCTGAAAATGCAATGCCTCTCTCTCAAAAAACAGCCTCTCCCCAGAGCCTCAGATACCCACGGAACAATTCTCCATTACACCCTATGGCAATCAGTCTCCATAGGGAATAATGGAGTGCCCAGCAGACATTTCCTCCCTCACCTGCTTTCTGATGACCCTGAAGTGGGGGGAGGGCCTCCAAACTGGAGAATCCCCTGCCCCCACCTGGAGATTGGCAACCCTAGCCTGGAGCACGCTCAGAATGGGCTTCCTGAATGGTGGATGGTCCAAACAACGCGGTGTGGGTGGCAAAAGCAGGCCCAGTACTGGTGTGTGTGAGTCTGTGACTCTCTGTGTGTGTGTGCGTGTGTGTGTGTGTGTGAGAGAGAGAGAGAGACTGTTGTATGGCATCATTAGCCCTGTTCTAATGGGAGAATTTTTTAATATTCAAACTGGGCTCATTGAAGCTGAGACACTTGGAACTACCTGCTGATTCCCCAGCTGCAGCTGGCAGGGCTCTTGTCAAGAGAAAACCCAAATCCACTTCTCCGTCATTAGTTGTTATCGCTCCACTTTTCCAATGGGTAAGAAATTTCAGGGGTTTGTGCTGTCTGGTCCAGGTAAGTTACTTTGGAAGAATGCAAGCTCCTTTGGCTGAAACCAGCCTTCAGTATTCCCTCTAAGCTGAGTCTGAATGAGCTAGCTCACAATTTTTGAGCCTCCAGCTCACAGAGTTTTGTCCCAGCTCATGAAAAATGGCTCCAGAGCAAACTCATTTATACAGTAGCTCACAACTTTCATGCCAGTAACTCACAAAGTAGAATTTTTGCTCACAAGACTCCACGGCTTAGAGGAAACATTGGCCTTGATTCCTTCTTTTTTCCCCCCTCATCTTTCCCCCTCATCTTTTCTCAAATAACCACAGAAGAAGAAGAGATTGGAATTATACCCCACCCTTCACTCAGAGTCTCCGAGTGCCTTACAATCTCTTCCCTAGGGAATTTAGATTTTTGAGAATTGTATTTACTGATATCCTGCAGAGGTGCCCAAACATGCTTAACGTAAGAGCCACATAGAATAAACATCAGATGTCTGAGAGCCGCAAGACATGAACATCAGATGTTTGAGAGCCACAAGACATGAATGGCAGATGTCTGAGAGCCGTGAGATAGATGGATGGAAGGAAGGAAGGAAGGAAGGAAGGAAGGAAGGAAGGAAGGAAGGAAGGAAGGAAGGAAGGAAGGAAGGAAGGAAGGAAGGGAGGGAGGGAGGGAGGGAGGGAGGGAGGAAGGAAGGAAGGAAGGAAGGAAGGAAGGAAGGAAGGAAGGAAGGAAGGAAGGAAGGAAGGAAGGAAGGAAGGAAGGGGCGGAGGGAAGGAGACGGAGGTGGAAAGAAAGCAACTTTAACTTTAAATGCATTCTCCAAGCCAGCTGATGGGGTGGTGGGGGCTTCAGGAGCCACACAATATGGGTGAAAGAGCCACAGGTGACTCCTGATATACAGCATATGGTGGTTATGCTGACTTTGAATGAATTACATAGGGGGTGATTGTATCTGGTATTAGTAGAGTGGCATATTTGAAATTTCAGACAGTAATATTTGGTTGCGAAAGCCTTGAGCTTTTTGCTACCCCTCTGGAGGCTGGCAGTGATTTCTGAACCGGTTATGAAATCCCCTGAGATTTTATCTAATAATCCACAGTGGGGTTTCTCTCCCCGCCCCAAGTTTGTTGCTGAGAAAGAAAACTTTCACTGTATTGGAAGGGAATCAATTTGTGCATGGGGAAAGAAATCTCTTCCTTTTCCTCCCTTGCAAAGCTACAGTCGACAACAGGTTTTTCTCTGTGTGCATCAGGGGGAAATGGCATTTTGCCGAACAGGCATAGTTGATTCAGAAATGTCAAGTCAGTATTACATTTCACCAGACCACAGTGCCCTCCCTTGTTTCATACACATGCCCAGATTCCTGAAAAAAACAAAAGAGAATAAAATGTTTCAGTCACAAGGAAATAAAACATTTCTAGTTCACATTTTTTAAAAGAAATCATAGGAAGAAGAAGAAGAAGATGGTATTGGATTTATATCTCGCCCTTCACTCTGAATCTCAGAGCGGTCACAATCTCCTCTCCTTCCCCCCCCCCCCAAACAACAGACACCCTGTGAGGTAGGTGTGGCTGAGAGAGCTCTGAGAGAACAGCACTTTCAAGGACAACTCCTATGAGAGCTCTGGCTGACCCAAGGCCATTCCAGCAGCTGCAAGAGGAGGAGTGGGGAATCAAATCCGGTTCTACCAGATAAGAGAGTTCTGGCTGACCCAAGGCCATTCTCACAGCTGCAAGAGGAGGAGTGGGGAATCAAACCCGGTTCTCCCAGACAAGAGTCCATACACTGAACTGGCTCTCTCAAGAATTTGCCTTCCCCTGAACACCCCGAGAGGTTAATAGCGGCAGTCTAGGAATTTCCCTAGGTGTTGATGGTATAGACCAGAGAGTAAGGGAGGCAGCCTAGAGTTGCCATCCTCCAGGTCACACAGATAGAATGGAGAGAAAAAGCCCAACCGGCTCCATGTATGTTTAGCTTACACAGACTTCCTGCAATTGAAGTACTACAGCTTTAAGCAGCTGCGGAAGCAGCCTAAGAAAGAGAACGTATTTGGTGTGAATATATAGAAATTTGAAATATTCCAAAAACATTTCTCAAGGCATTGTTTTGTGCCTGCATAATAAACTAGAAGTGCAACGTAAAAGTGGTGAAATTGACTTTATTGAAGAATACTTCAATTACAGGAAGTGTGTGTGAGCTAAACATACATGGAGCTGGTTGGGCTTTTTTTTCTCCGTCCTCCAGGTAAGGCCTGGAGCTGTCTTGGAATGACAACATCTTCAGACTACAGAGTTCAGTTCCCCAGGAGAAAATGGCTGTTTGGGAAGTTGGACCCTGTGGCATTGTATTCTGCTGTGGTCCTTCCTTTTTAGAACTCTGCTCACCTCAGGCCCCACCCCCAAATCTCCAGGAATTTTCTAACCCAGACTTGGCAACCCTACAGCGGCAGCATCTGACAGCGATGTCATGTCATGTCCTCCCCAAATTCCATCCTTCCCAGGCACCATCCCCCAGATCTCCCAGTCTTTCCAAGGCAGTGTTTGGGAATTCTACCATGTACAAATACATCGATGCAAGCCTTGGATTCAGTGGGAGCTCACAGGAAAGCAGCTTCTGAACCTTTCTGAGAGTTCCTCCTCCTTCTGAGAGTTCCACCTCCTTGTCCATTGAATAGTAGGTGCAGCTGCACAACTCCCTGGATGAGCTCCGCCACCTATTTTTCTACAAAACGACCCCTGCATCCAAGACTATTCATTGTGTGCAGCGAATCTCTTGGGAAATTCTGCCTACCCTTCTCATTAACCTCCTCATTGACTGAGAGCCAGTTTGGTATAGTTCAGGGATGGCCAAACTTGCTTAACATAAGAGCTACATAGAATAAATGTTTGATGTTTGAGAGCCTCAAGACATGAACGTCAGCTGTTTGAGAGTCACAAGAGGGGAGGGAGGGAGAGAGGAAAGGGAAGGACGGTGGCTCAGTGGTAGAGCATCTGCTTGGGAAGCAGAAGGTCCCAGGTTCAATCCCTGGCATCTCCAAAAAAGGGTCCAGGCAAATAGGTGTGAAAAACCTCAGCTTGAGACCCTGGAGAGCAGGGGAGGGATGGTGGCTCAGTGGTAGAGCATCTGCTTGGGAAGCAGAAGGTCCCAGGTTCAATCCCTGGCATCTCCAAAAAAGGGTCCAGGGAAGTAGGTGTGAAAAACCTCAGCTTGAGACCCTGGAGAGCCATGAATGGGGCTGTGGCTCAGTGGCAGAGCATCTGCTTGGTAAGCAGAAGGTCCCAGGTTCAATCCCCGGCATCTCCAACTGAAAAGGGTTCAGGCAAACAGGTGTGAAAAACCTCAGCTTGAGACCCTGGAGAGCCGCTGCCAGTCTGAGAAGACAATACTGACTTTGATGGACCGAGGGTCTGATTCAGTAGAAGGCAGCTTCATATGATGAAAGAAAGCAACTTTAAATCCATTCTTCAAGCTCCATGCTGGCTTGGCTTAGAGAAGTGATTTAAAGAGAGAAATGGCTTCTCCAAACCAGCCGATGGAATGGCGGGGGCTTCAAGAGCCACACAAGATGCGTGAATGCGCCACGTGTGGCTCTTGAGCCGCAGTTTGGCCACCTCTGGTTTAGTGGTTCAACCCAGAGGACTCTAATCTGGAGAACTGGGTTTGATTCCCCACTCCTCCACTCAGCCAGCCGGGTGACCTTGGACCTCACAGGCTGACTGTCGTGGGGAGAGGAAGGGAAGGAGATTGTAAGCTTCTCCGAGACTCCTTTGGATAGCGAAGGGCAGGGTATACATCTAATCTCCTCCCCCCTCCTCCTCCTCCACCTCCAGGAACTGCCTGACAAGTTACCACAAGTTGCCACAGCTCCCTGGAACGAAGTTTGCAATGCAAGGCTCCCACCCGTCGTGGTTTTCAAAACAAAACAGCGGGGATCATCATTCGACCAGGCATTTTCAGTGCTAGTAGTCCATATCTGTCAGTAAACGAATCCAAGCGCTGCGATACGTTGTAGACAGGCCTCGGATTCCGTGGGAGCTCACAGGAGCGCAGCTCCTGAACCTTTTCTGAGAGTTCCACCTCCTCCTCCTGAGAGTTTGGTGTAGTGGTTAAGTGTGCGGACTCTTATCTGGGAGAACTGGGTTTGATTCCCCACTCCTCCACTTGCACCTGCTGGAATTGCCTTGGGTCAGCCATAGCTCTGGCAGAGGTTGTCCTTGAAAGGGCAGCTGCTGTGAGAGCCCTCTCCAGCCCCACCCACCTCACAGGGTGTCTGTTGTGGGGGAGGAAGGTAAAGGAGATTGTGAGCCGCTCTGAGACTCTTTGGAGTGAAGGGCGGGATATAAATCCAGTATCTTCTTCTTCTTGTCCATCGAATAGTAGGCGCAGCCTCATAACAATCCCTGGACGAGCTCCGCCGCCTCTTTTTTCTACAACATGACCAAATAATCACTTTGCTAAGCGATTTATCTAAAGATGAAGCCCTTCAGATCTGCAAGAAAGCTATAGCGAGCTCCGGAGAATGCTCCCCCTCTGTGAGTTATACTTCGTTCTTCTGTCCAAGTGAGGAACCCAACTTACGTCGCTGTGATGCAGTAAAAAGAAGACAATGCCTAAAATAAATGGGCTCAGTGGAATCAAATGGCGGTCGCTTGCTTCTCCATCTAACCTTCAGCATCTGGGCCAAAGGAGGGCTGGCATTCCATCCTTCCCACTCAAAACAAGGAACCCAGATTCACACACCATTCATTCGCCCTGCAGAGGGGGTCAGTGACGTTTTTGGCAGCTGCTGGGCTGTTCCCATCTGCTTCCTTGCGTTTCGGAACCGTTTGGAAAAAATGTGAAAATCCCCCGGCAGACTTTTCTTTGTGGCTGCATCAATAAAAACCTGCCCCCTGCGATGTTTTTCAAAGGAGGGCAATTGTAATCTGCTCTCCTTTTTTGCTATAGAGAAGAAATCCAGCAAACACTGGCAGGTACTAAAAGGGGGTTTTAAATAGAGAGGCAGGCCTCAGATTCAGCAGGAGCTCACAGGAGCACAGCTCCTGAACCTTTCTGAGGGTCCCTCCTCTTCCTCCCCCCCTACCTTGTCCATTGAATAGTAGGTGCAGCTGCATAACAATCCCTGGATTAGGAGAGCGGGCAGCCAGCCAGACAGCAGGGGCTTTGCCACACCCCCAGCAGCCCTCACTAACCCCTGGAGGAGCCCATGCTCCAATTCCTCCTCTTTTAATGTGATTTTGGGCAGAGGATGGCTTGCTGGCCTTTTGATGGGGTTGGGGGGTGGGGTGGCCCAGGATAGCCCCAGGCGAGTGAGCCGTGCTGGATCTCTAGCCAGTCCAACCAGGCCTCGCTTGCCCGGGGCTCTCCTTTCTTACATTGGGTTGCTTTTGGCTGGGGGTGGGGGGGCGGCGTATGTTAACGAGTTATGCTAATGAGCTCTGCCACCTATTTTTCTACAAAACAACCCGTGGAGAGATGTATGGATGAGAGGCAAGATGTCCACATCTGAATAAACATCCACCTCTACAACAATTTTGACTGTCTCTTTGCATTAAGCAGGCTAACCTAACCGGAATGAAATACCGCCTTTGAGTCGCCTTCGATGCATGCTCTCGTAAATATCTTGAAACCCATTTGAAAGGAAAGCATTGGGATATTCGTTTCCCGTCCTCGTCATTAAATTTCACATTCAGTTCTATTTCCCGTTTCTTTTTAAATCATCCTGCGCCTGACTTTGTCCCTGATTTAATAACGCCCTGTATATTTTAGAAGGGGAGGAGGTGGTAAGATATGTCGGGTCCCCATTAGGAAGAAAAGTGGCATAAATATAAAGTAAAAATAAATACGTGGTTCGGGGCTTTTCTTGAAGCAGGAACTCCTTTGCGTATTAGGCCACGCCCCCCTGATGTAGCCAATCCTCCTGGAGCTTACAGGACTCTTCTTACAGGGCCTACTGGAAGCTCTAGGAGGCCTGGCTACATCAGGGGTGTGTGGCCTAATATGCAAAGGAGGTCCTGCTAGAATTCCTTACAGGCCTCTTCTCACAGGGCCTACTGTAAGCTCCAGGAGGCCTGGCTACATCAGGGGTGTGTGGCCTAATATGCAAAGGAGTTTCCTGATACAAGAAAAGCCCCGCTTTGGTTCTGGTCGCAGGGAGAAAGGCGGCTGCATTCAACAACACTGACTGTTGGTGGCAGGAAGATTATAAGAAATAATGGTTCTTAACGGCAACGGAGAAATTTCACTTTTGACAGACTCTTTGCACATTTCGTGACGTAAGCTCTAGTGTACAAACAAGTGTGGCATAATGGTTAAGGGCCGCAGACTCTAATCTGGAGAGGTGGGTTCAATCCCTCACTCTTCCTCCACATGAAGCCTGCCAGTTCTCTCCGAGCTCTCTCAGCCCCACCTATCTTGCATAGCGCCTGTTGGTGGGAGAGGATAGGAAGATGATTGTAAGCTACTCTGAGATGCAGTGGAGGCTAAAAACCTTCGTCTTCTAATCTGGAAAACTGGGTTCGATTCCCCACTCCTCCACATAAACCCAGCTGGGTGAGCTTGGGTCAGTCGCAGTTCTTTCAGAGTTCTCTCAGGCCCATCAACCTCACACAGTGTGTCTATTGTGGGGAGGGGAAGGGAAAGGACATTGTAAGCTGCTCCGAGACTCCTTCGGATAGGGTACAAATCCAATCTCTTCTCTTCTTCTTCTGCATGCGAAGCAGAGGCTCTGCATGGAATTCACTGCCATAGGAAGTGGAAGCGGCTACAAGCACAAAGAGCTTCAAGAGAGGACTGGATAAACATCTGCAGCCTGTAGTCGACGTGTGGCTATTAGCCACAAGGAATAAAAGGACCCCATGGGTCAGTAAGGACTTGGCGCCTACACAAGGGACTACCTTTACCTTTCTACAGAAGGAACACTCTGTCTGGGGCAGTGATGCTCCGTCTTCTTGGTGCTTGGGGTGGGGGTGCAACAGTGGGAGGGCTCCTGGAGTTCTGGCCCTGCTGGTGGACTTCCTGATGGCCCCTGGGTTCTGACCACCGGGCAACACAGAGTGTTGGATTAGGTGGGCCATAATCTTCCTGCCATCCAACAGGGCTTCTCATATGTTCTTATGTTCCACTGAGCCATGAACCTTCCCTAGCTCAGGCAGCTGGAAGTTCAAGTCTCAGCTAATCCTTCGCCTCATCTATGACACTTTACCAATGTCATTGAATGACTCTCTTCAAACTGGAGAGCCAGTTTGGTGTAGTGGTTAAGTGCGCGGACTCTTATCTGGGAGAACCGGGTTTGATTCCCCCACTCCTCCACTTGCACCTGCTGGAATGGCCTTGGGACAGAGGTTGTCCTTGAAAGGGCAGCTGCTGTGAGAGCCCTCTCCAGCCCCACCCACCTCACAGGGTGTCTGTTGCGGGGGAGGAAGGGAAAGGAGATTGTGAGCCGCTCTGAGACTCTTCGGAGTGGAGGGTGGGATATAAATCCAATATCTTCTTCATCCTCTTCATTTTTAAGTCCTTTTCAGACTCTCTTTCTTAACCTACCCCGTAACTGACTCTGAGTCCTAAGATCAGGGAGGTTAACTAACTAACTACTGAAATGAAAGAAGCTCAGAGCTCCCGGTTCTGGCTTGGTTAATGCTCCATCCATAGTTAGTGCAAGCGAGTGAATCAAATTGAATGGGCTGCATGGCTGGTTTCCACCTTGGAGCACAAAGCAGCTAGGGAAAGTTATCCTGTTCGCTGTTGGCAGATGGAGCTCTGCCAAAGAGCATTAGAGAAGGAAATGGGAAGGGAAGCTTGTATAAAGGAGAATGCAGTGGAATATCTCTCTCTCTCTCCCTCTCTCTGTGGGGCAAAAAAAGAGCCAGCGAATGCAATTGAGCTGACACCCAATTTATCTTCCCTAAAGTCATAGCAATTCCCTCGTCTTTCATCTAAGTCTTGGCACAGTCATTCTGGAAGATCTTCACAGGCAAAAAAAAAAAGTCTTTATGTACAAATCAAATAGCAAAGTCAGTTCCTCATTAGCTGCAGGATCAAAAATGGGAGGTCTCAGACCTGGAACTGGGATTGCCAGCTCCAGGTTGGGAAATTCCTGGAGATTTGGGGGTGAAACCTAAGAACTTGCAGGAAAGGGCTGGATATATTTTTTTTTCCTATGAAGAAAGGTTAAAATGCCTGGGGCTCTTTAGCTTGGGGAAACGTCGACTGCAGGGTGATGTAACAGAGGTTTACAAGATTATGTATGGGATGGAGAAAGTAGAGAAATAAGTCCTTTTCTCCCTTTCTCACAATACAAGAACTCATGGGCATTCAATGAAATTGCTGAGCAGTCAGGTTAGAATGGATAAAAGGAAGTCCTTCTTCACCCAAAGGGTGATTAACATGTGGAATTCACTGCCACAGGAGGTGGTGGTGGTTACAAGCATAGACAGCTTCAAGAGGGCATTGGATAAACATATGGAGCAGAGGTCCATCAGCGACTATTAGTCACAAGGTATAGATGGAACTCTCTGTCTGGGGCAGTGATGCTCTGTATTCTTGGTGTTTGGGGGGGGGGCAACAAGGGGAAGACTTCTAGTGTCCTGGCCCCACTGATGGACCTCCTGATGGCACTTGGGTTTTTTGGCCACTGTGTGACACAGAGTGTTGGACTGGGTGGGCCATTGGCCTGATCCCACAAGGCTTCTCTTATGTCCTTATGTGACACAGAGTGTTGGACTGGAGGGGCCACTGGCCTGATCCAACATGGCTTCTCTTATGTTCTTATGTGTGACACAGAGGGTTGGACTGGATGGGCCACTGGCCTGATCCAACATGGCTTCTCTTATGTTCTTATGTGACACAGAGTGTTGGACTGGAGGGGCCACTGGCCTGATCCAACATGGCTTCTCTTATGTTCAGACACCCTGTGAGGTAGGTGGGGCTGAGAGAGCTCTCCAAGAAGTTGCCATTTCAAGGACAGCTCTGCGAGAACTACGGCTGACCCAAGGCTATTGCAGCAGCTGCAAGCGAAGGAGTGGGGAATCCAACCCGGTTCTCCCAGATAAGAGTCCACACACTTAACCACAAACCAAACTGGGTCTCTTATTACCTCTGTAGGAGAAGAAGATATTGGATTTATATCCCACCCTATACTCTGAATCTCAGAGTGGCTCACAATCTCCTTTACCTTCCTCCCCCACAACAGACACCCTGTGAGGTGGGGGGGGGCTGAGAGAGCTCTTACAGCAGTTGCTCTTTCAAGGGCAGCTCTGCAAGAGCTATGGCTGACCCAAGCTATGGCTGACCCATTCCAGCAGGTGCAAGTGGAGGAATGGGGAATCAAACCCGGTTCTCTCAGATAAGAGTGCTATGGCTGACCCAAGGCCATTCCAGCAGCTGCAAGTGGAGGAGTGGAGAATCCAACCCGGTTCTCCCAGATAAGAGAGCTATGGCTGACCCAAGGCCATTCCAGCAGTTGCAAGTGGAGGAGTGGGGAATCCAACCCGGTTCTCCCAGATAAGAGAGCTCTGGCTGACCCAAGGCCATTCCAGCAGTTGCAAGTGGAGGAGTGGGGAATCCAACCCGGTTCTCCCAGATAAGAGAGCTCTGGCTGACCCAAGGCCATTCCAGCAGTTGCAAGTGGAGGAGTGGGGAATCCAACCCGGTTCTCCCAGTTAAGAGAGCTCTGGCTGACCCAAGGCCATTCCAGCAGCTGCAAGTGGAGGAGTGGGGAATCCAACCCGGTTCTCCCAGATAAGAGAGCTCTGGCTGACCCAAGGCCATTCCAGCAGCTGCAAGTGGAGGAGTGGGGAATCAAACCCGGTTCTCCCAGATAAGAGAGCTATGGCTGACCCAAGGCCATTCCAGCAGTTGCAAGTGGAGGAGTGGGGAATCCAACCCGGTTCTCCCAGATAAGAGAGCTCTGGCTGACCCAAGGCCATTCCAGCAGCTGCAAGTGGAGGAGTGGAGAATCCAACCCGGTTCTCCCAGATAAGAGAGCTATGGCTGACCCAAGGCCATTCCAGCAGTTGCAAGTGGAGGAGTGGGGAATCCAACCCGGTTCTCCCAGATAAGAGAGCTCTGGCTGACCCAAGGCCATTCCAGCAGTTGCAAGTGGAGGAGTGGGGAATCAAACCCGGTTCTCCCAGATAAGAGAGCTCTGGCTGACCCAAGGCCATCTCAGCAGGTGCAAGTGGAGGAGTGGGGAATCAAACCCGGTTCTCCCAGATAAGAGAGCTCTGGCTGACCCAAGGCCATCCCTGCAGCCGCAAGTGGAGGAGTGGGGAATCAAACCTGGTTCTCCCAGATAAGAGTCCGCACACTTAACCATTACACCAAGCTGGTTCTTGCCAGCTGACAGGGGCACAGGGTGGGGGGGAGGATATCCATAATCTCCTGTGCAGAATCCAGCTTTTAAGAGCGGCGGCTCTGCGAGGGGCCTCGTCAATGGCTGCTGAGCTAGCAAGGCAAGGGTTTAATTGAATGCGTTCTGGCAAGCGATCGGGACCGGGGCCAGGTATCTCTGCCGAGCGACTTCTCGGCCTGCCTGCTGCGGTACGGGCGCTCTCTCCCCTTGCAGTGCTTCGCTCTGTTTTATTCTGTCAAACCTCATAGGGTTGCCAACTGCGGGGTGGGAAATTCCTGGAGATTTGGGAGCAGAGCCTGGGGAGGGAAGGGTTTGGAGAGGGAAGGGACCTCCGTCCCCTTGGGTTTAGTTCCAAATAAGCCATCTTATTTGGAACTAAATTGATCTTTGTCATCTGGAGAGCAGTTGTAATTCCAGATCTCCAGACCCCAACTGGAGACTGGCATCCAAGCCAGCTGGCAGCTTGGAGAGTGCATTTAAAATCAAAGTTCCTTTCTTTCCACCTTTTTCCCTCTCCTTCCTTCCTGTCTTATGGCTCTCAAACATCTGTTGTTTAAGAAGAGGAGGATGAGGATTTATATCCCACCCTTCACTTGGAGTCTCAGAACGTCTTACAATCTCCTTTCCCTTCCTCTTCCCACAACGAACTCCCTGTGAAGTACTTGGGGCCGAGAGAGCTGTGACAGAAACTGTTCTTGAGAGAACAGCTGTGAGAGAACTGGGACTGACCCAAGGTCACCCGTCTGGCTGCTTGTGGAGGAGTGGGGGATCAAACCCAGTTCTCCGGATTCCAGTCAACCACTCTTAACCAGTACACCACTCTTAACCAGTACACCAAACTGGCAAAGTGTCTGCTGTGTATGCAGAAGGCCCTAGGTTCAATCCCCACCATCTCCAGTTAAAAGGATCAGGTAGGAGTTCTTGTGCCAGGATCTCTGATCCAAGCCTGAGAGCAGCTGCCAGTCCATCCACCTCCTCCTCTTCTTCCTCTTCCCCCCAATTTGGTGTCATTTTTAAGAGTACTGGACTCTAATCTGGAGAGCTGGGTTTGGTCTCCCACTCCTCCACCTGCAGCCAGTTGGGTGACTTTGGGTCAGCCGTGGTTTTCTCAGTGCTGTTATCTCAAGAGCAGTTCTCTAAGAGCTCTCTCAGCCTCACTGACCTCACAGGGTGTCTATTGTGGGAGATTGCAAGCTGGCGCTGGCCTGAGACTCTGAATGAAAGATGGGGATATAAATCCATTCTCTTCCTCCTCTTCCTCCTCCTCTCTTCTTGCCAATTTGGTGTAGTTTTTAAGACCAATGGACTCTAATCTGGAGAGCTGGGTTTGATTTCCCCCTCTCCAGGTGCAGCCAGCTGGGTGACCTTGGGCCAGTCACAGTTCTCTCAGAGCTGTTCTCTCAAGAGCAGTTTTCTCAGAGCTCTCTCACCCCTCACAGGGTGTCTGTTGTGGGGAAAGGAAGGGGAAAAGATTGGAAGCCGCTCTGAGACTCCAGAGTGAAAGGTGGGGTATAAATCCAATATCTTCCTCCTCCCCCTTAGAGAGTGGGCCTTCCCACTTCTCTGACGGCAGAATGAGGGTTGCCAACTCCAGCATGGAAAATTCCTGGAGATTTGGGGACGGAGTCTGGGAGGGTGAAATTTGGCAGCAATGCAATGTAAGAGACTAGAGTCTCTCCATGCCTACTGTTTTCTCCAGGGGAACTGATCTCTGTAGTGTGGAGCTCAGTTGTAATTCTGGGAGATCTCCAGGCCCCATCAGGAGGTTGGCAACTCCTAAACCGCACAACAGAAGCGGCATCTTAGAGCAGCACTTGGGAGATGCAGGCCTTGAATTCACAGGAGCACAGCTCTTGAACCTTTCTGAGGGTTCCCCCTCCTCCTCCCCACCTACCTTGTCCATTGAATAGGAGGTGCAGCTGCATAACAATCCTTGGATTAGGAGAGTGGGCAGCCAGCCAGCCACCAGGGGCTTTGCCACGTCCCCAGCAGGCCTGTTTAGCCCCTGGAGAAGCCCACGCCACCCTTTCTTCACTTCTTATGTGATTGGGGGGGTGGCAAAGGAGAGCCCCAGGTGAGCGAGTCCGGCTTAGGCTGACTGAATCTCTAGCCAGCCCAAGCAGGCCTTGCTTGCCCAGGGCTCTTCCGTCTTGCATCGGGTTCTTTTGGCTGGTGGGGGGGGGGCATATACTAATGGACTGTTCCAGCTATTTTTCTACAGAATGACCCCTGGGGAGATGTGACTACCGACTTGGATCAGAGATCCTGGCACAAGTCTCCAGCTGGTCGACCCTGATTCAACACCCTAGTCAGCAAGGAGATCCCTCTAACCAGTGTTCCCTCTATGCTGAGTTAGTGTGAGCTAGCTCGCAGATTTTTAGCCTCCAGCTCACACATTTTTGTCTTAGCTCCAGAAGGATGACCCCAGAGCACACTAATTTGTGCAGGAGCTCACAACTTTAATGCCAGTAGCTCACAAAGCAGAATTTTTGCTCACAAGACTCTGCAGCTTAAAGGGAACATTCATAGAATCATAGAGTTGGAAGGGACCTCTAGGGTCATCTAGTTCAACCCCCTGCACAATGCAGGAAACTCACAAACACCTCCCTCTAAATTCACAGGATCTTCATTGCTGTCAGATGACCATCTAGCCTCTGTTGAAAAACTTCCAATGAAGGAGAGCCCACCATTTCCCAAGGAAGCCTATTCCACTGAGGAATCACTCTAACGGTCAGGAAGTTCTTCCTAATGTTGAGCCGGAAACTCTTTTGATTTAACTTCAATCCATTGGTTCTGGTCCTACCTTCTGGGCCACAGAAAACAATTCCACACCATCCTCTAGATGACAGCCCTTCAAGTACTTGAAGATGGTGATCCTATCACCTCTCAGCCGCCTCCTCTCCAGGCTAAACATCCCCATCTCCTTTAACCTTTCCTCATAGGACTCGGTCTCCAGACCCCTCACCATCTTTGTTGCCCTCCTCTGGACCCGTTCCAGCCTGTCTATATCCTCCTGCTTCCATTTCCCTGGGTCATGATCCATTTTGTTTGTTTCTTTGTTTTAGTTCGTTTTCTTCGTTTTAGTTTTATCAGTCTTAGATAAATTCTAGGTAGTTTACAATACAATCACTTTTGTAAAATACAGCTGAACAACCAAACTCTACCACAGATTGCAAACAAATGCATTAGTTCATAACCATGCCTAATTTAAAAAGTTTAACTACCAGTCTTCAAACGTCAGAAAGCATAAAACCAAGCAGTAAATTTCAAGACGGAGTGGATTACAGTTCCCAGTATTACTTCAGCAAATGCTGGGAGATTTGGGTAGGCAGTGCCTGGTGAGGGCAGTGTTTGGGGGAGGGAAATGTAACCTCTTCCTAGTGGCACTCTAGGCTGCCTCACCTAGTCTCTATGGTCATGGCCATAGAGTTCTAGAGGAACTTCCTAGAGTGTCATTATATGGAAATCATTTTTTTTCTCCCACTCCTCAGTTTCTGAAGGGTGCTCAATTGGGGCTGAAGGTGTGTAAATCCCCATTCCAGGTAAATGGGAAGGCTAGAGCTCATTCCCTAAGAGGTGAGGCCTACAGGAGAAAGGTCCTGAGTTCCGGAGATGCATGTGTTGCTCAGAGAAGTTTTTGGTTTGTTTATGGGAATCTGTAAAGTCTCATCAGATGCAGCAGCGAAGTTGGAGGCCTACGAGGACACAAACAGGACAGAAAACAGAAGCAGCAATGTTTGAGGATTTTTTTTTAAAAAAAATGAACAACCACGCAATATGTTTCCAATGAGCAGCACGCACATACAAAAAAATTTGTCCCTAACAGCAGGTGCTTTTTGACGCTTCCAAAAACGAACAGCGAACAGAGTGAGGACTTTCAACCCAGCCCCTCATCTACGCTCCCCAACACGGGGGTTATCTCCACGTTAGAAGCTCATCAGGTGTGAAGCGGCCCTCCATTAAACCAGCCTCTGCCCTGCAAATGGAGGTTAATTCTGGTGTTTCAAAGCACACCTCAGCTGGAAGGCTGTCAGCTGTTTTTAGATCTCCAACCCAAAATAAATTTAGACTCTGAATTCTCCAGGAGAGGGGGTTGCTACGGTAACTGGTTCTTGCCGCTGTTATCGTCTCTCCTATGGTGCTCTGCTAAGGATAGTGGGCCATTCTTAGCGTCACTGAACATGTTCTTTTCCAAAGATTTTTTTTTTTCAAAAATGTATATTTTGGCAGCGACGGAACATTTTATTAGATGTATCGGTCTCGAAAGATCACACGCTGGCCCCTTTCCCCCTTTCATTCAGAGGTTTCGAACTCATTTGTTATGAGCGCCGGATCTGACATAAATGAGACTTTGTTGGGCCACATGTGTACCAATTTAAGATTAGGTGGCAGAGATATAAATTTTATAAAGAACGCAGACAAACCCAAATGTATATTTTAAAAAAACTTAAAACATGCTTAAGATAGGGTTGCCAATCCCCAGGTGGGGGCAGGGGATCCCCCGGTTTGGAGGCCCTCCCCCCGCTTCAGGGTTGTCAGAAAGCGGGGGGAGGGGAGGGAAATGTCTGCTGGGAACTCTGTTGTTCCCTATAGAGATTTATTCCCATAGAAAATAATGAAGAATTGATCTGGGGGTATCTGGAGCCTTGGGGGGGAGCTGTGTTTTGAGGTAGAGGCACCAAATTTTCAGTACAGCATCAAGTGCCTCTCCCCAAAATATCCCCCAAGTTTCAAAACGATTGGACCAGGGGGTCCAATTCTATGAGCCCCAAAAGAAGGTGCCCCTATCCTTCATTATTTCCTATGGAAGGAAGGCATTGAAAAGGTGTGCCGTCCCTTTAAATGTGACGGCCAGAACTCCCTTTGGAGTTCAATGATGCTTGTCACAGCCTTGATCTTGGCTCCACCCCAATGTCTCCTGCCTCCACCCCCAAAGTCTCCTGACTCCACCCCCAAAGTCCCCAGATATTTCTTAAATTGGACTTGGCAACCCTAGCTTAAGACGATAGCACTCATTGGTTTTAAAGATGCTTTCTTTGTATTTCTTCCATGGGATCCAGGGAACTGGGCAAAGGAAGCCAGGGAACTGGGCAAAGAAAGGGGACCAGGAGGGGAAGGAGCCTCAGCCAATAGAAGGAAGAGAGGCTTGGCTCAGTGGCTCTGCTGTGCCATTGAGAGACCCTGGCAAAGCAAGCTCTTCATCACCCCCCCTTCCTCCCCAAGGGAGGAGCCTCAGCCAATGGAGAAAATAGGGGTTTTGCTCTGTAGCTCCTATGTGCAATTAAGCAAGCCTTGCAAAGCAAGCTGTTATGCAGAAGGAAGCAAGATATAGGGAGAAGGAAGCAGAGGACAGCCAATTGTTCAGAGGCCTGATTGGAGCCCTCCGGGGACCTGATTCGGCCCCCAAACCACACGTTCAACACCTCTGCTTTAATTATTCCTGTTCTTCAGCAATCGAAAGAGGACAAATTTATCATAGTTTGCACGGCTCCAAGACGTAATGGAAATCCATTCCGTAGATAAGAAAAGGCCTGAAAACACAAGACTGTACCAAATCGTACAGTACCAAGTACAAGCATAACTGTCATTTACATACATTTGCATAAATTATTCAATGCCTTTATTTATTCATATTACCTTGTCTACAAGAGTCGCAGTAGCCACTAGCTGGGAAAAGACTGTGACGCAAAAACGGCCCTGGAGTCGGAAGAGCTAAACGGCTTTACTAACACCACAGGGAGCGCTTGGCTTGGATGGAGGCCATGATAGGAATTAGTGAACCTATAACCACTGAGATCAATGCCATCAAATCCTCTGGCCACCCAATGAGAAGGGAGCCCTCCCTGGAGAAGACCCTGATGCTGGGAAAAACAGAAGACAAAAGAAGAAGGGGACGGCAAAAGATGAGATGGCTGGACAGCGTTACTGATGTAACTAACATGAATTTGAGCAGACTTTGGAGGATGGTGGAAGACAGGAGGGCCTGGCATGACTTGGTCCAGGGGGTTGCAAAGAGTCGGACTCGACTGTGTGACTGAACAACAAAACTATGCATTTGCGTATTCTCACCTATATTATATTATTGCATCATTATATAGTCATAGTAATTGTTGGTCACTATAACCATTTGTGGTTGTGTGTTTATTCATTTACCAGTGACTTCTCTCTGATGTCAATAACCCCCAGTTGGAGGCGTTGGATCCCCTGGTTTGGAGGCCCTGTGCCCACTTCAGAGTTAGCAGAAAGCGGAGGTGGGGAGGAAGGAAATGTCCACTGGGCACTCCATTATTCCCTATGGAGAACAGTCCCCATAGGGTATAATGGAAAATTTAGATGTGGGTATCTGGGGCTCAAAGGGAGGGGCTATTTTTTGAGAAGAAGATAATGGATTTATATCCCGCCCTCCACTCTGAAGAGTCTCAGAGCGGCTCACAATCTCCTTTCCCTTCCTCCCCCACAACAGACACCCGGTGAGGTAGATGAAGATATTGGATTTATCTCCCGCCCTCTACTCCGAAGAGTCTCAGAGCGGCTCTCAATCTCCTTTACCTTCCTCCCCAACAACAGACACCGTGTGAGGCAGAAGAAGATATTGGATTTATATCCTGCCCTCCACTCTGAAGAGTCTCAGAGCAGCTCACAATCTCCTTTACCTTCCTCCCCCACAACAGACACCCTGTGAGGTAAATGAAGATATTGGATTTATATCCCGCCCTCCACTCCGAAGAGTCTCAGAGCGGCTCACAATCTCCTTTCCCTTCCTCCCCCACAACAGACACCCTGTGAGGTAGATGAAGATATTGAATTTATATCCCGCCCTCCACTCCGAAGAGTCTCAGAGCAGCTCACAATCTCCTTTACCTTCCTTTACCTTGAGGTAGCAGCACCAAATTTTCAGCATAGCATCCGGTGCTACTCCTCAACCCCCCCCCCCTTCCCAAGTTTCAAGAAGATTCTATTAGCCCCCAAAGAAGGTGCCCCGATCCTTCATTATTTCCAATAGAGGGAAGGCATTTAAAAGGAGTGCAGTCCTTTTAAATGTGAGGGCCAGAACTCCCTTTGGGGTTCAATCATGCTTGTCTCAACTTTGCTCCTGGCTCCACCCCCAAAGTCTCCTGGCTCCACCCCCATATTCCCCAGATATTTCTTGAGTTGGATCCAGCAACCCTAGCATGTCTTGAATTAAAGGCGATGCTTTACTGTGTCTTCGTGGCAACATCCGCAGGGGCCCAGCGGATGAAAATAAGTCAAAACGTCAAGTCAATAACTCAACAGTAAATAGAAATAAAAAGAATAATAATAACCTTGTGGCTTGCATTTTCAGGGGCTGGGTTTTGCTATTGTGGTTTTTAATCATAGGCTGCCAAGAACAGGACTCTGAAGAGGTAGTACAGAAATATTCTGAATAAGTAGAATGCCCTCTGTCCCCTGATGGTTGCCAACTGCTAGCTGGGAAATTCCTTGCCAACTGCTAGCTGGGAAATTGGGGAGGGACAGTGGCTCAGTGGCAGAGCATCTGCTTGGGAAGCAGAAGGTCCCAGGTTCAATCCCCGGCATCTCCAAAAAAAGGTCCAGGCAAAGAGGTGTGAAAAACCTCAGCTGGAGACCCCGGAGAGCCATAAATGGGGCTGTGGCTCAGTGGTAGAGCATCTGCTTGGGAAGCAGAAGGTCCCAGGTTCAACCCCCGGCATCTCCAAAAAAGGGTCCAGGTAAAATGGTGTGAAAAACCTCAGCTTGAGACCCTGGAGAGCCGCTGCCAGTCTGAGAAGACAAGACTGACTTTGATGGACCAAGGGTCTGATTCAGTATAAGGCAGCTTCATATGTTCATATATATGTTCCTGGAGATTTGGGAGAGGTTCCTGTGGAAAATAGAGTTTGGGGAGAAGAGACAGTTCATCAGGGATTGTGATGCCCTCGAGTCAGGGGTCATTTCGTAGAAACAGAGATGCCAGAGCTCATTAGCACAACTCATTTGCATAGCTCTTTTACACATGCCACACACCTCTGATTTCACTGGAAGGGGCACTCAATTATATCATCTCAGCATCTATCTTAAAATGCTTCTTGAATTAGAATTGTCATCATAAAACCTTACTCCCAGGGGGTTTTTTTGAGCAGGAACGCACAGGAATGGAGTTCCGACTGGCTTGGTGTCAGGGGTGTGGCCTGATATGCAAATAAGCTCCTGCTGGGCTTTTGCTTCAAAAAAAGCCCTGTGTGAAACAATGGTGACATCAGGAGGTGTAGCCTAATAGGCAAATAAGTTCATAGTGAGCTTTTTCAACAACAAAAAAACCCTGTGTAAAACAATGGTGATATCAGGAGGTGTAGCCTAATAGGCAAATAAGTTCATGGTGAGCTTTTTCTACAAAAAAAAAAAACCTGTGTAAAACAATGGTGACATCAGGAGGTGTAGCCTAATAGGCAAATAAGTTCATGGTGAGCTTTTTCAACAACAAAAAAACCCTGTGTAAAACAATGGTGACATCAGGAGGTGTAGCCTAATAGGCAAATAAGTTCATGGTGAGCTTTTTCTACAAAAAAAAAAACCTGTGTAAAACAATGGTGACATCGGGGGTGTGGCCTAATAGGCAAATAAGTTCATAGTGAGCTTTTTCAACAACAAAAAACCCTGTGTAAAACAATGGTGACATCAGGAGGTGTAGCCTAATAGGCAAATAAGTTCATGGTGAGCTTTTTCAACAACAAAAAAACCCTGTGTAAAACAATGGTGACATCAGGAGGTGTAGCCTAATAGGCAAATAAGTTCATGGTGAGCTTTTTCAACAACAAAAACAGCCCGTGTAAAACAATGGTGAAATCAGGGGGTGTGGCCTAATATGCAAATGAGTTCCTGCTGCACCATTTCTGCATAGAAAGTCTTGCTTACTTCCTGCTTACTTTTCAAATTACTTTCTCCTATGTGGCCACAGTGGCACGAGGAAGATTCCCATCTGTCTGCTTTCTATGTTTCGGCTATTTTCCCATTTTTTTGCAGGGGGAAATATTAGAAAGTTTGTCCAGTCTTAGAGTTCAGCCAAATCCTTCCAAGGGGGTTGAACAATGGAGCTCAGAAGCAAGTATTGGGGCGGGGAGTGGTTAAGAAAGAAAAAGCACAATAATATTTGGAGGTTCCGGAGCTCCACTCCTGCGAGCTCCTGCCCAAAATGAGGCCTGCGTGGAATTCACCCCACAAAGCAGCCATTTTCTCCAGGGGAGCTGATCCATCTGGAGATGAGCTGGAATTCTGGGAGAATTGCACCCCCCACACACACACACACACCTGAAGTTTGGCAACTGCACTTCCTCCACACATCTTTGTGCTTGGGCAAAATGAGAATATTTTACCTAGCAGAACGCTGATTTCAACGGCAAGCTTCTCTTGCTAACTGTTCAGATCTGGAACAGAAGCTGAAGCTGCTCAGCCAGAGATTAGGAGCAGATTGACTCCCATGGTTATTTCAAAACACTCCCCCCCACTCTTGGCTTCAGCAGTTTGCGAATAAGCACCTCGAATTGGGGAGGTTTACGCAAAAGTGCAGAAACAAACTGCTTTTCGAAACCTGGCTTTGATCTGCACATTTGGGACAGGAAACCACTGCAGAGTCTTCTCCTCAGCACACTCATCCCTTTCCCTTGTGATTTGAGTAAGATACACAAGATTATGCATGCGATAGAGAAGGTAGAGAAAAAAGGACTTTTCTCCCTTTCACACAATACAAGAACTCGTGGGCACTCCACGAAATTGCTGAGCAGTCGGCTTAGAACCGGTAAAAGGAAGTCCTTCTTCACCCAAAGGGTCATTAACACATGGAATTCACTGCCGCAGGAGGTGGTGGCGGCTGCAAGCATAGACAGCTTCAAGAGGGGATTGGATAAACATATGGAGCAGAGGTCCATCAGTGGCTATTAGCCACAGCGTATTGATGGAATTCTCTTTCTGGTGCAGTGATGCTCTGTATTCTCGGTGTTCAGGGGGCAACAGTGGGAGGCCTTCTAGTGTCCTGGCTCCACTGATGGATTTATTATTATTTATTACATTAGATATATATCCTGGCCATTCTACAAAGACTCAACAACATAACTCTCCCTGTTCCACAAGGTGTGTAAGACAGCTCTATTCCGACTAGCTTTCGACTAAGGGATACCTAGAGCACTGAACACCATCAGACATTAACAACATTAGCAACAAACTGTTTTAATTGTTATTTATTGAATGTTGTATATTTTAATTGCATTATAATTGTAAGAAAGCCAGTTTGGTGTAGTGGTTAAATGCGTGGACTCTTATCTGGGAGAATCGGGTTTGATTCCCCACTCCTCCGCTTACAGCTGTTGGAATGGCCTTGGGTCAGCCAGAGCTCTCTTATCTGGGAGAATCGGGTTTGATTCCTCCCTCCTCCACTTACAGCTGTTGGAATGGCCTTGGGTCAGCCATAGCTCTCTTATCTGGGAGAATCGGGTTTGATTCCCCCCTCCTCCACTTACAGCTGTTGGAATGACCTTGGGTCAGCCGGAGCTCTCTTGTCTGGGAGAACGGGGTTTGATTCCCCACTCCTCCACTTGCAGCTGCTGGAATAGCCTTGGGTCAGCCAGAGCTCTCTTATCTGGGAGAACCGGGTTTGATTCCCCACTCCTCCACTTGCACCTGCTGGAATGGCCTTGGGTCAGCCATAGCTTTGGCAGAGGTTGTCCTTGAAAGGGCAGCTGCTGTGAGAGCCTTCTCAGCCCCACTCATCTCACAGGGTGTCTGTTGTGGGGGGAGAAGAGATTGTAAGCTGCTCTGAGTCTCTGATTCAGGGAGAAGGGCAGGGTATAAATCTGCAATTCTTCTTCTTCATCTTGTGATTTTATTTCTTGTGAGCCACCCTGGGCCTGCTTCAGCAGGGAGGGCAGGATATAAATCTAATAAATAATAATAATGATAAACAATGTTAAAACAGCAAAACATCAGATAAAATCACAATGGTGCAACATCTATTCAGGCAGGACCATATCGTATTTTCCTTTCTCTAAAGCGGTCAGATCCTAGGCAGGTGGTACTATGTGAGATAGATCCAGCTGAGGTGGCAGCCCTCTCCTGTTTAGATGTCATATGCCATCCAAAACAATTAAGTCTTGCAGGCCCTGTGGAACTGCAATAAGTCCCACAGGGCCCTGATGGCTTCTGGGAGGGAGTACCAGATTGTTGGGGCCGCCACCTAGAAGGCTATTGCTCTGGTGGAATTTAGCCTCCTGATGGCACCTGGGTTTTTGGGGGGGTTTTGGCCACTGTGTGACACAGAGTATTAGACTGGATGGGCCATTAGCCTGATCCAACATGGCTTCTCTTATGTTCTTATGTGACACAGAGTGTTGGACTGGATGGGCCATTGGCCTGATCCAACAGGGCTTCTCTTATGTTCTAATGTGACACAGAGTGTTGGACTGAATGGGCCACTGGCCTGATACAACCTGGCTTCTCTTATGTTCTTATGTGACACAGAGTGTTGGACTGGATGGGCCATTGCCCTGATCCAACAGGGCTTCTCTTATGTTCTTATGTGACTCAGAGTGTTGGACTGGATGGGCCACTGGCCTGATCCAACAGGGCTTCTCTTATGTTCCTATGTGACACAGAGTGTTGGACTGGATGGGCCACTGGCCTGATCCAACATGGCTTCTCTTATGTTCTTATGTGACACAGAGCGTTGGACTGGATGGACCACTGGCCTGATCCAACAGGGCTTCTCTTATGTTCTTATGTGACTCAGAGTGTTGGACTGGATGGGCCATTGGCCTGATCCAACAGGGCTTCTCTTATGTTCTTCTGTGACACAGAGTGTTGGACTGGATGGGCCATTGGCCTGATCCAACATGGCTTCTCTTATGTTCTTGTGTAAACTGGGACATGCTCAGGTTCATCACTGAGTGTGTTGATTTATTTTCTTTATCACCCACCTTTCTCTCCAATGAGGACTCCAAACAACAGTGAGACGCAGGATGCTGGACTAGGTTGACTATTGGTCTGATCAAGCAGGGATGTTCTTATGTTCTTATCAGAGGAATGTGGTGTAGAATAGTGGGTTCAATGCATGAGGAGACTTGGTTGCACTTGATCAAAATTCTTTCTTGTGATTAAAGCAAGGTAATGGTCAGATTCAGCAGGAGCTCACAGGAGTGCAGCTCCTGAACCTTTCTGAGGGTTCCCCCTCCTCCTCCCCACCTTGTCCATTGAATAGTAGGTGCAGCTGCATAACAATCCCTGGATGAGCTCCACCACCTATTTTTCTAAAAAGCAACCCCTGTCTGGGGCCCTGATGCTCTGTATGCTTGGTGCTTGGGAGGGCACAGTTGGAGGGCTTCCAGTGTCCTGGCCCCACTGATGGACCTCCTGATGGCACCTGGGTTTTTTGGCCTCTGTGTGACACAGAGTGTTGGACTGGACGGGCCATTGGCCTGATCCAACATGGCTTCTCTTATGTTCTTATGTGACTCAGAGTGTTGGACTAGATGGGCCATTGGCCTGATCCAACAGGGCTTCTCTTATGTTCTTATGTGACACAGAGTGTTAGACTGGATGGGCAACTGGCCTGATCCAACACAGCTTCTCTTATGTTCTTCTGTGACACAGAGTGTTGGACTGGATGGGCCATTGGCCTGATCCAACATGGCTTCTCTTACGTTCTTATGTGACACAGAGTGTTGGACTGGATGGTCCATTGGCCTGATCCAACACGGCTTCTCTTATGTTCTTATGTGACACAGAGTGTTGGACTGGATGGGCCACTGGCCTGATCCAACACGGCTTCTCTTATGTTCTTCTGTGACACAGAGTGTTGGACTGGATGGGCCATTGGCCTGATCCAACATGGCTTCTCTTATGTTCTTATGTGACACAGAGTGTAGGACTGGATGGGCCATTGGCCTGATCCAACATGGCTTCTCTTACATTCCTATGTGACACAGAGTGTTGGACTGGATGGGCCACTGGCCTGATCCAACACGGCTTCTCTTATGTTCTTATGTGACACAGAGTGTAGGACTGGATGGGCCATTGGCCTGATCCAACATGGCTTCTCTTATGTTCTTATATGACATAGAGTGTAGGACTGGATGGGCCATTGGCCTGATCCAACATGGCTTCTCTTACATTCCTATGTGACACAGAGTGTTGGACTGGATTGGCCACTGGCCTGATCCAACACGGCTTCTCTTATGTTCTTATGTGACACAGAGTGTAGGACTGGATGGGCCATTGGCCTGATCCAACATGGCTTCTCTTACGTTCTTATGTGACACAGAGTGTTGGACTGGATGGGCCATTGGCCTGATCCAACACGGCTTCTCTTATGTTCTTATGTGACACAGAGTGTTGGACTGGATGGGTCACTGGCCTGATCCAACACGGCTTCTCTTATGTTCTTCTGTGGCACAGAGTGTTGGACTGGATGGGCCATTGGCCTGATCCAAGATGGCTTCTCTTATGTTCTTATGTGACACAGAGTGTAGGACTGGATGGGCCATTGGCCTGATCCAACATGGCTTCTCTTACATTCCTATGTGACACAGAGTGTTGGACTGGATGGGCCATTGGCCTGATCCAACACGGCTTCTCTTATGTTCTTATGTGACACAGAGTGTTGGACTGGATGGGCCACTGGCTGATCCAACAGGGCTTCTCTTATGTGACACAGAGTGTTGGACTGGATGGGCCATTGGCCTGATCCAAGATGGCTTCTCTTATGTTCTTATGTGACACAGAGTGTAGGACTGGATGGGCCATTGGCCTGATCCAACATGGCTTCTCTTACATTCCTATGTGACACAGAGTGTTGGACTGGATGGGCCATTGGCCTGATCCAACACGGCTTCTCTTATGTTCTTATGTGACACAGAGTGTTGGACTGGATGGGCCACTGGCTGATCCAACAGGGCTTCTCTTATGTGATACAGAGTGTTGGACTGGATGGGCCACTGGCCTGATCCAACAGGGCTTCTCTTATGTGACTCAGAGTGTTGGACTGGACAGGCCATTGGCCTGATCCAACATGGCTTCTCTTATGTTCCTATGTAAGCTGGGACATGCTCAGGTTCAACATTGAGTGTGTTGATTTATTTTCTTTATCACCCGCCTTTCTCTCCAATGAGGACTCCAAACAACTCACATCATCTCCCGCTCCTCTACTTTAACTTCACAACAACCCTGTGAGGTAAGTTAGGTGGAATGTGTGTGACTGGTTGCCAGAGCCAGAAGGCAACATCAGGGGAAGGCCTCAGCCTCTCTGGCCTGTTGTTGTCCCTCCAGAGGAACTGGTTGGTAACTGTGAGATGCAGGATGTTGGACTAGGTTGACTATTGGTCTGATCAAGCAGGGATGTTCTTATCAGAGGAAGGTAGGGTTGCCAATCCCCAGGTGAAGGCAGGGGATCCCCCAGTTTGGAGGCCCTACCCTCGCTTTAGGGTCATCAGAAAGCGGGGAGTGGGAGGGAACTGTCTGCTGGGCACTCCATTATTCCCTATGGAGACCAATTCCCATAGGGTATTGATCTGCAGGTATCTGGGGCTCTGTTTTTTGGGGTGGAGGCACCATATTTGCAGCATAGCATCCACTCACTCTCTTCAAAGGACTCTCCAAGTTTGAAAACGATTGGACCAGAAGGTCCAATTCTATGCACCCCCAAAGAAGGTGCCCCATCCATTATTTCCAATGGAGGGAAGGCATTTAAAAGGTGTGCAGTTCCTTTAAATGTGATGGCCAGCGCTCCCTTTGGAGTTCAATGATGCTTGTCACACCCTTGTTTCTGGCTCCACCCACAATGTCTCCTGGCTCCACCCTCAAAGTCTCCTGGCTCCACCCCCAAAGCCCCCCAGATATTTCTTGAATTGGACTTGCCAACCCTAGAGGAAGGCCTCACCTCTCTAAACCCTGTTGTTGGCCTTCTCCAAGCCAGCTGATAGGGTGGTGGGGGCTTCGAAAGCCACACAATATGTGTGAAAGGGCCACATGTGGCTCCCGAGCCCCAGTTTGGTCACCTCCACCCTAAGCCTTCTGCTCTGTGGGACGTCTTCTGATGGACAGAGAAACCTCAAGTTCAAAGACTAGAAAGGCTTTCTGACCAAGAATCAGAGAAAGATTTTTTGGAAAAAAACAGTAAGGTCACCCAAAGCAATTGCAGCTTTTGTTAATTCCATTCCCACCCCTCCACCCCCTTCCAGTCAACAACCCTCTCTCAAAACTCAGCTTGCCTCAGTAACAGGCAGCCCTTGTGTACAACTTTCCATTCTGGCAAAGTAGTTTATCTTTTCAACAAAGGCAGATTATTCCAGCCATATTCTCTCTAGATAAAACCCCGGGGGATCTTTGCTCCTAGGGAAAACAGGATATGCCATTCTTTACGTGGCACAGCTTGGTTTTCTGACTAAGCTGAGAACATTTGTCGTCGTTGAGGGAGCAACGGGAGAGGCGATGGAACAGCTGGAATTCGGGAGAAGATTGCTCTGGCTTTTCTCACCATCACCAATCCTTTTTTTGCTGTCAAAAATGTCCCCATTTTTCAAATGAGGGGTTCTAGCTGGAGCCCCTAAGACAGGGGTGTCAAACATGCGGCTCAGGGACTGAACGAGGCCCCTGAAGGGCTCCTATCAGGCCCCTGAGCAACTGGCTGTCATCTGCTTCCTTCTCCCTCTCTCTTGCTTCCTTCTGTATAATAGCTTGCTTTGCAATGCTTGCTCAGTTGCATAGGAATGACTGAGCAAAGCGTCTGTTTTCTCAATTGGCTGAAGCTCCTCCCTTGGGAGGGAAGGGGAGGAGGGATAGGTTGCTTTGCCAGGCTCTCTCAATCACACAGGAGAGCTACTGAGCCAAGCCTCTCTTTCTTCTGTTGGCTGAGGCTCTTCCCCCTCTTCATCACCTGGGGAAAGAAGGAAAGAGCCAGAACGTCTTTTGCCCAGTTCCCTGGGAGAGCTACAAAGAAAGCACCTTTTGAGACCAACGAGTGCTAATGTTTTCAGCATTTTTTTTAAAAAAAATATAGCGTTTAATTGTGTTTGTCTGTGTCCTTTATAAAGTTTATCTCTCTGCTACCTACTCTTAGATAGGTACACGCAGGCCCCAGTCCAACATGGCCCAGCCCAGCCCAATATGGCCCAGCTCGACAAGATCTCATTTATGTCAGATTTGGCCCTCATAACAATTGAGTTTTGACAGACACCCCTGCGAAGAGTTCAGTGGAAGGAACTATGGATTAAGAATGGAACATGGTGGGAGCTGTGTGCTAGAGATGGCTTAGTTCAGCCAAAGCCATGCATAAAGGGATCCGTTTAGGGGAGACGCTGCAGCTCAGTGGTAGAGCATCTGCTTGGTGTGCAAAAGGTCCCAGGTTCAGTCCCCAGCACTGCCAGTTTAAAGGATCAGGTTGGTAACATGAAAATCCTGTATTGGAGACCCTGGAGAGCTCTTACCAGAGCATCATATGCTTATGGTATAAGGGGAAAGTTAAAAAAAAAAAAAAAAGCAACCTTTTCAAACTGTGTGTGGTGGGGGGAGCATGGCTCAGTGGCAGAGCACCTGCTTGGCATGCAGAAGGTCTCAGGTTGAATTCAAGGTGTAGTGGTTAAGAGTAGCAGGCTCTAATCCTCATTTTGTTATGAGGGCCGAATCTGACATAAATGAGACTTTATTGAGCCGAGTCATGTCGGGCCGGGCCGTGTGTTCCAATTTAAGATTGGGTAGCAGAGATATAAACTTTATAAAGGACACAAACACAAAGTTTCTTTTTAAAAAAACCTTAAAACATGCCTAAAAAAATTAGCACATTGGTCTAAAAGGTGCTTTCTGTGTGTTTTTCCTATGGGATCCAGGGAACTGAGTAAAGGAAGCTCTGACTCTTTCCTTCCTTCCCCAGGGAACCAGGAAGGGGTGGAGCCTCAGCCAATAGAAGGAAGAGAGGCTTAGCTCAGTAGCTCTGCTGTGCAATTGAGAGTCTGGCAAAGCAAGCTCTGCCTCCCCCCTTCCTCCCCAAGAGAGGAGCCTCAGCCAATGGAGAAAATAGAGGCTTTGCCCTGTAGCTCCTGCGCAACTGAGCAAGCCTTGCAAAGCAAGCTGAGATGCAGAAGGAAGCAAGAGAGAGGGAGAAGGAAGCAGATGACAGCCAGTTGCTCAGGGGCTTGATAGGAGCCCTCGGGGGGGGGGCTGATTTGGCCCTTGGGCCACATGTTTGAGACCTCTGCTCTAATATGGAGACCCAGCTTTGATTCCCCCCTCCTCCTCTACATGCAACCAGCTGGGTGACCTTGGGCCAGCCACCATTCTCAAAAAAGCTCTCTCAGCCCCACCTACCTCACAGGATGTCTGTTGTGGGGAGGAGAAGGGAAGGAGACTGTAAGCTGCTCTGAGTCTCTCAGTGAAGGATGGGGTATAAATCCATCTTTTCTTCTCCTCCTCCTCTTCCTCCATAACAGAGTCACCCTCCAGAGCCAGCCATTCTTCTAGGCGGAACTGCTTTCTGTAGTCTAAAGATCAACTGTCATCCCAGGAGAACTCCAGGCCATACCTGACCTTTCGCACTGAATTAGGGCCCTACAATGCTAACCTCTCAGTGGGACCATCATGAGCCACTCTAATGTAGCCGTAACTACAGCCTGGGCTTCTCTCTGCGCAGATATTGCCAACCACGAGTCACTTAATTACATTTCCCAGAGACCCCTGAGAACAGGTAATGAGCCTTGGTGGTGGGAAGCATTTTTCTCTTTAAATCACTTCACCAAGCCAGCTGGTGGCTTGGAGAATGCATTTAAAGTTCCTTTCTTTCCACCTCTCCCTCCCTTCTCTCTTCCCCATCTTTTCCCTTCCTTCCTTCCTTCCCTCCTCCCTCCCTTCCTCCCTCTCTCCCTTCCCTCCTCCCTCCCTCCCTCCCTCCCTCCCTCCCTTCCTCCCTCCCTCCCTTCCTCCCTCCCTCCCTTCCTTCCTTCCTTCCTTCCTTCCTTCCTTCCTTCCTTCCTTCCTCCCTCCCTCCCTTCCTTCCTTCCTTCCTTCCTTCTTTCCTCCCTCCCTCCCTCCCTTCCTTCCCTCCTCCCTCCCTTCCTCCCTCCCTCTCTCCCTTCCCTCCTCCCTCCCTCCCTTCCTTCCTTCCTTCCTCCCTCCCTCCCTTCCTTCCTTCCTTCCTTCCTTCCTTCCTTCCTTCCTTCCTTCCTTCCTCCCTCCCTTCCTTCCTCCCTCTCTCCCTCCCTCCCTTCCTTCCTTCCTCCCTCCCTCCCTCCCTCCCTTCCTTCCTTCCTCCCTCTCTCCCCTCCTTCCTTCCTTCCTTCCATCCTTCCTTCCTTCTTTCCTTCCTTCCTTCCTTCCTTCCTTCCTTCCTTCCTCCCTCCCTCCCTCCCTCCCTCCCTTCCTTCCTTCCTTCCTTCCTTCCTTCCTTCCTTCCTTCCTTCCTTCCTTCCTTCCTTCCTTCCTTCCTTCCTCAAACATCAGACATTCATGTCTTGCAGCTCTCAAACATCTGATGTTTATTCTACATAGCTTTTACATTAAGCAAGTTTGGCCATCCCTGGTCCAAGCTCAGCTCTTTGTCCACCACCACAGAAAGACGAAAATTAAATTCACAAGCAACAGCAGGGCACGCTTTACTTATCCTCCTTCCCTCGTCTTCACAGAGCAGGGAAACCAGCAGACAATATTCCGGCTTGGTTTTTTTCTCTCCGCCGTCCTTGTCCCCAACTCCAAGCCAGCTTATAAATGTGGCCCTTTGCATGGAACGCTCTGACTCATCGCCAACAGTTGGCCCAAAGTAGACTCTCTTTTTGTCCGACAAGATGCTCACTGTAGACTCTCGAGTGCAATCGCTAACATTCAGGGCTTCTATCGGTTTGCTGTCTCCCTCCCCCTCCCCTCCAAAGATGCTAAGAGGGAGAATTTGTGCGAGTGCCGGGCAGAACAATCGGCAGCTGTTCCGTCATTAGTTTCCCATTAACTCTCAAGAATAATGAAGAGTGCCTTCAAACATGCCGCAATTGACTCACCAGCCGCTGAAGTGTTTAAGTGAACTCAGAGGGGAAGGGGGGAAAGCGCTGAAGAGAAAGCGGCTGGTGGAGGCTGGGGAGCCAAAAAAGTCACGCTGCAGCCCAATGTCGGGGGAGGGAGGGAATCAGGGAATATACAGCAGAGGGTCAAAAGTTATTGATTCATATTAACTCTAAGACGCTAAATATAGATCATATGTGTTCTAGGCAGGGCAGGCCGGTCCACTAGGCAAACGAGGCATTTGCCTAGGGCGCTGGCAAAGCAGGGGTGCCAGAATAAGCTCTCGCCCCCATCCCACTCCCTAGGCAAATCCCTAGTTGCTTCGCCCTCCCACCCGCCCACCCAATTTTTAATGAAGTAGGCAGGAAACGGTGGTGGCCACCGCTTTTTCAGCTCTTCCCTGTCCTTCCTATCACCACTGCCTCAGTGCTGAAAGTGCTGGAAGGTCAGCCTAGGAGCCCCCAGCCTCAGCGTGGCTTTTCCTGCCGATCAGCTGATCGTCGAGGGGGCAGCCTTAAGAGAAGCCATGTTGGATCAGGCCAGTGGCCCCTCCAGTCCAACACTCTGTGTCACACAGTGGCCACAAAAAACAAAACAAAACCCAAGTGACATCAGGAGGTCCACAAATGGGACTAGAAGCCCTCCCACTGTGCCCCCCCCCCAAGCACCAAGAATACAGAGCATCACTGCCCCAGACAGAGAGTTCCAACAATACGCTGTGGCTAATAGCCACTGATGGACCTCTGCTCCATGTTTATCCAATCCCCTCTTGAAGCTGTCTATGCTGGCAGCCGCCACAACTTCCTGTGGCAGTGAGTCTCTCTCTCTCTCGGCTTGACTTCGCAAACGAAGATTTTAGAAGGGTGCAGTAGTCCACGTCTGCTGCAGGCTCGCTGGTGGCTGACAAGACCAATGCGGGACAGGCAGATCCGGCCACAGTGGCTGCAGGGAAAAGTCTGATTTGGGGTTGGTGCTGTAGCAGTGCGATTCTTCCTCAATCTCCTTTTGTCCTCAAGACCAGCTATGCGTGCATTCTCAAAGGAAGAGACAGCCTGGTGGATGGTGTGCCTCCATGCTTTGCGATCTGAGGCTAGGTCAGACCACTGGTGATGCTTGATGCGACAGGTGCCAAGGGATTTCTTCAAGGAATCCTTGTACCTCTTCTTTGGTGCCCCTCTATTTCGATGGCCGGTGGAAAGTTCGCCATACAGAGCAATCTTGGGAAGGCGGTGGTTTTCCATCCTAGAAATATGCCCTGCCCAGCGCAGCTGCGTCTTCAACAGCAGTGCTTCGATGCTTGTAACCTCCGCCCTCTTGAGGACTTCAGTGTTGGTCACAAAGTCATTCCAGTGGATGTTGAGGATGGTGCGAAGGCAGCGCTGATGAAAGCACTCAAGGAGTCGCAGGTGATGACGGTATAAAACCCACGATTCGGAGCCGTAGATGAGGGTTGTCATCACAACCGCTTTGTAAATATTGATCTTTGTGCCTTTTTTCAGATGTTTGTTGCTCCACACTCTTTTGTGCAGTCGGCCAAATGCACAGTTTGCCTTTGCCAGCCTGTTGTCAATCTCCTTGTCGATCTTGGCGTCTGAGGAGATGATGCACCCCAGGTAGCTGAACTGCTGGATTGTCTTCAAAACTGATTCACCCACAGTGATGCAGGGAGGGTGATAATCTTCCTGGGGTGCAGGCTGGTGGAGAACTTCTGTCTTCTTCAGACTAACTTCTAGGCCGAATAGCTTGGCAGCCTCTGCAAAGCAGGACGTCATATGCTGCAGAGCTGATACCGAGTGGGTTCCATGTGTCAATCACCCTTTGGGTGAAGAAGGACTTCCTTTTATCCGTTCTAACCCGACTGCTCAGCAATTTCATTGAATGCCCAGGGGTTCTTGTATTGTGAGAAAGGGAGGACTTCTTTCTCTACCTTCTCCATCCCACGCATAATCTTGTAAACCTCTATCATGTCACCCCGCAGTCGACGTTTCTCCAAGCTAAAGAGCCCCAAGCGTTTTAACTTTTCTTCATAGGGAAAGGGTTCCTACCATTTAATCATTCTAGTTGCCCTTTTTTCCACTTTTTCCAATGCTATAATATCTTCTCCCAATCTATTTTCCAT